>NW_026705065.1:0-125001 GCF_029867415.1 Vicia villosa
TACCAGTTTGATTTAAACCATCATGGTTTAATGTTGAATACCTTTTGTGTGCCTCATGCAGTGGAATGGGTGTGGAAATAGGTGAGTGTATAGCATTAATGTCTCCTTGTATGGGGAATATTTTGTGAAAATAAAATTTATTAATAATATAGGGGTTTTCAAGGAAATTTATCAATTTAACAGTCTCTTATATAAAGGGCCACAAAAAATTATACGTGTCTCTTGTAAATAGGACCAGAGGGAGTAATAAGGAAACCAATTACCATAAATATATCAGACTCAACATCGTACTAGAAATAAATCACTATCGCATTGTGTTTAAATCCAGCTAACTACGAAAAGAAATAATCAGGGAGAAAATAATATAAACCACAAAACCTAATCAATGTCACATACCTTTAGTGGACGTAATACTCCCGTAACATATGGTGAATGCCTAACAGGTAGAGGTTTATTAGTCATCCTGTAAGTTGCTGTTATCCCCTTCATTTGTCTCAAGTCCTAGATTATTTTTGAACAAGCAAAAAATGAACAAACTGAAAGGTAATCGGGGGAAGCAAATGAATAAAAATAATGTCGAGAAAATCACAAAGATATTCATCCCGAGATTTGAATAATGCAACCAATTTAATGAATAAACATTGTAGAATACAACCTACCTCGACTGACTTTTCTACCAGTGACTCCACCACTGCTTTGACGACTAAAGGTTCTAAAGATTTCAAGGATTGACCACTCTGTAAAATGCTCTGCCTTACTGATTCAAGAACATCGGAGGAGCATGAAGATAAAACCTGGACCACATGTTGTAAGTAATCACCACGAACATGCTCCTCCAAACATCTGATATCATGAATAACCTACAAATGATTTCGCATCTGTTATGATTTCGCATCTGATATCATGAATAACTCAATTGTTATTTCATCATAGTATCATTTTTATGTATACCAAATCCTCAAACAGAACTTCAGAAAAAGTTTATTTAAAGTAGTGGATCCCCTAGATTTTCTTCAAGTCTTAAAGATACAGACACTAGTTAAGATCCCACGCAACTGTGATCGGGAGGGGGCTGAAACCATTTGATGCTAGAACTGACCCCTGAACCGGACTAAACCGGTGGAGAAAAGCCAAAAAAAAAAAAAACAAAGTGAAGGCATGATGCATACAAGGATAAAGTCATCTATGACAGCTGAAGCAGCCCATTCGCGCCCAGTGCTAGTGCTTGTACTGTGACTCTTGCGTGCAGTCAATCCAGATGACAGCCAATTTGAGTATCTGTAAGTTCAAAGAGAAGTTGGCTTATGTTTTGTCCGCAAAAGAGAAACACAAATTGTTAACATTCAACCTTAAACTGACCTAGAAAGAAGCTGCAAGGATAGGCGAAGGAACTTGTCAGAACAAGAAAGGACAAGAACATCTTCTCTCCAGCAAAATCTCAAACTATCCAACAGAGTTACACTTTGTTTTAGTGTTAAGTCTTGATAATTTGCTTCGCCGGGATCTAAATTTGGAATGGGGACAAGACTGGATGTTGTCAGTACAGAATCTAAAGACCCTGCTATTTCCTGAAATCTGAGGCAATTAAAGATATGAGTGAGATCCATATCACTAATAATTCAGGTATTCTTATAAAGTTATGACCATCTTAAAGAAGAGAATCACCTCAACGAAAAATACACTCCAAGATTCCATTGCTTCATGAACTCGGTATAAATAGTTTCGGATCGAAATTTAGCCACAGCAGATCTGGACGGACAGTGGCCTTGCATGAAATTAAATGACATGCATTAGTGAATATGTATAATCTTACTTGTATCAATAAATTTTAAAAATACATTGTTAAAACATGCATTAAATAAACAAAATTGTTTGACACTTGAAGGCCATGTCATTCTTTTTGTTTCTCAAGGTGAAAAGTAAGATTAGCTGAAAGGAGATATGACTACTACCTTCTAGAAAAGCCAAGAACTCCAAGCTAGAATTGTAATTTTTCAAGAACTCTGTTGGTCTTCCAGGAGAAAATGCACCTGGTTTTCCCTTCTGAATAGCAAAGAGGACCTCTCTAAGGATTGAATTGGCCAAGAAGTCAAAGACGTGTAAACCTGAATTTTCTGCACCAAATACCACACTTTAGATATGAAAATATAATGGTTTGATATGTAAGCATGATATATGTTGGCACAGCATAACGGCAGGCATGACCATAACTGACCAAGCTAACAGTACATGTAAAAAAAAGTGAAAGGTGATTTAATAAGTTATAAATCAAGAAGGATTAAGGACTGACATGGTCCAAGAAACCAATGCAGTATGACAGACTAAGGCTATTATGGATCCTAAAGTGGTAAGAAATAGTTAGACAAGGTACCAGCTGAAGAAATATCCAATAAAAATTTACAGTCTCTATCAATGCACTCCTTAATTTGTTGATAATCATTTTCAAGCCCATCCCCAGATGATCCAGCAGCCACAGCTGATGACCCATGTGGGATAATCTTCTGTATCAATGGAGCCACAACAGTAACTCGGAAGGTTTCTTCTGCATTCTTGGTGTTATCAATGGCAGCATATGCACGTAAGCAATTGTAAATTGCAGTTGCATCCCGGTGTTCAAGACCATCAACAAAGCAATGTCCCAGGCTTGCATCTACTAATAGGCTTGCATTTTGAATCCTCTTCTCCATATTCTCAATAAAAGGCAGGTTCTGTACTGGCAGAATAGAGAAAAAGAGATGAGCATGGAATGTACTATGATTTAAACAAAAATGATCAATTCTAAAATTAGAAGAAAGTTAAAATAAATACAAAGTATATCAATACGAGCAAAACTTCAAGGCACATATAATGCTATCAACCATCTGACACTTTGAATGTTACCCATTAATTCTTGGCAAGCTTTTACAAAAGTCATTTTTTTCTACTCGTTCATCATGACAATGTTGAAAATTGAAATAACAATGTTGAGAATCGGTTACAAATCAATTAGTATTGATTTGTATTCAATTAGTCATAAGTGTAAATTATATCATTACCTATTGTGTATACATATTTTGCATATAAATATACATTATGTGTGATCATATTCGACACACAGAAATACAATCACAACATGGTATCTAGAGCTGGTTGACCCACTGTCTTCCAGAGAATTTTTTTTTTTTCGTTTCCGCAAAACATCCGGCCATTCACGGCACTACACGAGCGCACCACCGCTCCTGACGACTTTTCCGGCGAAGTAACCATACTGTCGGCATCGTCTCCTTCCAATCGGCAGGTATCACAAATCGCCGCCGCGGTCCGCCTTACAACGCGCCCTCACACGCCTCTGTCGTCGCCGTTTTCGCCGCCGACATCGCCTTCCTGTGCTTTTTCCAGATTTGCTCTCGGTTTTTTGCATCCAAGCAACCAAAAATCATGGGAGATACCGATTCCGCCACTTTTACGAAGGTTCCACTTATCCCGTGTGAGAAACTCACCGGAACAGCCAATTATAATATATGGGCTGGTGCTGTCAAAATGTGGTTTCATGGTCAAGGACATGAAGATCACTTAACTACAAAAGCAGAAAATATTACCGCCGCCAAACGCGATAAGTGGAAACAAACAGATGCTTCTCTATGCACTGTGTTATGGTTTTCCATAGCAACTAATCTTCAAGCACAATACCAAGCCTTTACCACTTGCTATGAGGTTTGGGAAAAGGCTAAGAAAGTGTTCTCCAATGATGTCCATAATCTTTACAGCGTCATCACCAAACTCAACTCTTTGAAATTGGAGAATATGGATATGCAAGCCTATCTGAGTAAGCTTGACGCGTTAAAGGCAAATTTCACAACCCTAATGCCCTTTACCAAAGATCCAACAACTTATGCTGAACAACAAAGTAAGTATTTCATGATCGTGGCACTTGCCGGACTACCATCAGAGCTTGATTCTGTCCGGAACCAGATTTTATCAGGATCCAATGTTCCAAACTATGAAGCAGTTAGTGAACAACTATTGCGTTTGGCTACACCTCACGCCTTTGGACCGGTCTCCACTCCTTCTCCCACTGAATCATCTGCTCTTGCTTCCAACTATCATGGTCGTGGTGGACGAACCGGCGGAAGGGGTGGACAACGTCATGGTATTCGTTGTAACTATTGCAATCGTTACGGTCACATTGAAGCTGATTGTCGTACAAAGGCAAGAGAACAACAACGACAACCACGGGTCGCTGCCGTTGCTCAACCGGACAACACTAAAGACATTACAATTTCCGCCGCTGATTACAATGATTTTCTCCAATTCAAAGCAGCCCATCAACCATCATCATCTGTTGCTGTTGCTCAGTCGGGTAATCCTGTAGCCTTTGTATCTACATCTTCTCTTGGTCCTTGGGTCCTTGACTCTGGTGCCTCTGATCATATGACTGGTAATAAATCACTTTTATCTCACTTGTCTTATTCTGATTCTTTGCCTTCTGTCACTGTGGCTGATGGTTCTAAAATCAAAGTTCAAGGCCTCGGTCAGGCACACCCACTTCCAAACCTGTCTTTAGAGTCTGTTCTTTACATTCCTGGTTGTCCTTTTAACCTGATATCTGTTCATAAGCTTACTCATACTCTTGATTGTTCAGTCATTTTTTAATAATAATTCTGTTTATGTTCAGGATCGACGTACAGGACGGACGATTGGAGCAGGGAGTGAATCTGGAGGATTATATCATCTATCTCTACCGGTGGCATGTTCAATTTCGTCTCAAGACCTTACACATCAACGTTTGGGTCACCCTAGTCTTAATAAAATGCGTCTTTTAGTTCCTGGTTTTTCTAAGCTTTCATCTTTTGAGTGTCAGTCGTGTCAATTAGGCAAACATACTCGTAGTACTTACTGTCAACGAGTAAATAAAAGTGTTGCATCACCATTTGCTTTAGTTCATTCTGATATTTGGGGTCCTAGTCGTGTGAACTCTACCTTAGGATATTACTATTTTGTAACTTTCATCGATGATTTCTCACGATGTACTTGGTTATTTCTAATGAAAAATCGTTCAGATGTTTTCCAAATATTCCAAGAATTTTATGTTGAAATTAAAAATCAATTTAACACTTCCATTAAAATTTTACGTACTGATAATGCTCGTGAATATATGTCATCCCAGTTTCAATCTTTTTTAACATCACAGGGAATTATTCACCAATCATCATGTGCTCATACACCACAACAAAACGGTGTTGCCAAACGGAAGAATCGTCATTTAGTTGAAACCGCTCGGACTCTTTTACTTCACCATAATGTACCTTCTCGTTTTTGGGGTGATGCCATCCTCACAGCTTGTTATCTTATCAACCGAATGCCTTCATCGGTCCTTCAAGATCAAATTCCATACTCTATCTTGAATCCACAACATGACCTCTATCACATTCCGCTTCGCGTCTTTGGTTGCACATGCTTTGTTCATGATCTTAGTCCAGGTAAAGACAAACTCTCTGCCAAATCTCTAAAATGTATTTTTCTAGGCTACTCTCGTATACAAAAAGGATATCGTTGTTTCTGTCCTCAACTTCAACGGTACATTGTTTCCTCTGATGTTACATTCTTTGAAGGTTCCCCATTTTTCTCTGCCTCTGTGTCACCCGATGAGACTTGTAACTTAGATGCTCAAGATGTCCCTTCTGTCATTCCCATACCCATTAAACCTCCATTGCAGGTCTACCAGCGTCAGACACCCCGTCCATCGGAAGTTAGAGATGATATTAATCCACCAGCACCATCTCCTACTCCAACTGTTCCTCCAGCTACGTCACCTGAACTTGACCTCCCTATAGCATTACGAAAAGGTATTCGATCTCATACTCCAAATCCTAAATATGTTTGTGTTTTAAATTATGATCGTCTTTCTACTTCCTATGTGTCTTTTGTGTCTGCTTTGGATTCTGTGTCTATTCCTAAGTCTACAGGTGAAGCTATGACTGATCCCAATTGGCGTCAGGCGATGATGGAAGAAATGGCTGCATTGCATTCAAATAATACTTGGGATATTGTTACTTTACCTTCCGACAAAACTACAGTAGGATGTCGATGGGTTTATACAGTGAAGGTTGGACCAGATGGTAAAATCGATCGTTTTAAAGCTCGTTTGGTAGCCAAAGGATATACACAGATATTTGGTCTTGATTATGGTGACACTTTTTCTCCAGTGGCCAAGATTAGTTCAGTCCGTCTCTTCCTTGCAATGGCTGCTATTAATCATTGGCCGCTTCATCAATTAGACATTAAAAATGCCTTTTTACATGGAGAATTGGAGGAGGAAGTATATATGGACCAACCTCCAGGTTTTACCGTTCCCGGCAATTCTAGACTTGTCTGTAGGCTTCGTCGGTCTCTTTATGGGCTGAAACAGTCTCCACGTGCTTGGTTTGGTCGCTTCAGCTCTGCCTTGATACAATTTGGTATGACTAGATGTGAATCAGATCACTCGGTTTTCTTTCTTCTTTCCTCTACCGGTCAACGCATCTTTCTTGTGGTCTATGTTGATGACATTGTTATCACTGGAGATGATACAGAGGGTATCCAACGGCTCAAAACGCATCTTTTCAACAACTTTCAGACAAAAGATTTGGGTCCACTCAGATACTTCTTGGGTATTGAAGTTGCTCATTCCTCGTCAGGCATTGCAATTAACCAACGTAAGTATGCATTAGACATCCTCAATGAAACTGGTATGCTTGATTGTCGTCCAATTGATACTCCTATGGATCCCAACGTCAAGCTACTTTCGGGTCAGGGGGAGCTGTTGAAAGACCCGGGAAGATATCGACGTCTAGTGGGTAGACTCAATTATCTTACCGTCACCAGACCAGATATTACTTTTGCAGTGAGCATTGTGAGTCAATTTCTGAATGCTCCTTGTGATACTCATTGGAATGCAATTATTCGGATTCTCAGATATATAAAGAATGCACCAGGAAGAGGCCTATTATATGAAGATAAGGGTGATGCTAAAATCACGTGTTATTCCGACGCAGATTGGGCAGGATCACCGTCGGATAGGAGATCCACTTCTGGATATTGTGTTCTTATTGGAGGAAATATGATCTCATGGAGGAGCAAGAAACAAAACACAGTTGCACTATCTAGTGCTGAAGCTGAATATCGTGCTATGGCAGCAGCATCAAAGGAACTTGCGTGGCTCAAGAATTTACTCTCTGAACTTAAGTTGGGAGACCTTCAGGACACAAGACTCATATGCGACAATCAAGCGGCACTTCACATTGCATCCAATCCGGTATTCCATGAACGGACCAAACACATAGAAATAGATTGTCACTATGTAAGGGAAAAAGTACTATCAGGAGAAATAACCACAGAGTTCGTCAAATCTGAAGATCAATTGGCTGATATGTTTACCAAGTCTCTTAAGGGTTCTCGAGTGAATTATATTTGTAACAAGCTCGGATCATACGATATATACGATCCGGCTTGAGGGGGAGTGTTGAGAATCGGTTACAAATCAATTAGTATTGATTTGTATTCAATTAGTCATAAGTGTAAATTATATCATTACCTATTGTGTATACATATTTTGCATATAAATATACAGTATGTGTGATCATATTCGACACACAGAAATACAATCACAACAAACAAAATAGATAGTGACATGAGATATTTGATCATAGTAAAAAAAACATGGTTCTATTTTTATTTCTATTCAACAAATAGTCAAATGATTCCTCCAAACAAAGAGATACCAACATCAACCACACACATAATAGCTTCCTTTCTAGACTTTCTCACCCTGCAGTCCACTGACCCTGCCAACTACAATTGAAGCTAAATGAGCATGCGCATTAAACACAAACAGTAGATTATGGACCTGCAGTGCCTGGTGGTTCTGTATAGTAATTAAATACATATTAAATTAATTAATTTGACTAATCATATCTATAAATTACCTAACATGGCTATCATTGTCAGTTTTTTCCATTTCAGGTTCCTTTATTTTTTCCTTTCAGAATTCTTATTGGTCAGTGGTGTGTGTGTAAATAATAGTAACCAAAATAACAACCAACACATAGCATACAAAATAGTATACCATTGACCTCTCACGAAGCTTCTGTAAACAATTTCTACTTGGTTTTCTACAAAAAAAATTGGTGCCAACTAATTTATATTTTTTCTGGAAATTGGAGACACGAGTATAAAGGCACACAAACACAACATTCAAGTTTTCAGCAAAATGAAAAAATTAAAACAAACCTTTGCATGTGTAACATAGAATTTTAGCCTGTTCATCTCGCTGGCAATTCTTTCCAGCAGCATACTTTGAGTCTCTCTGACACTTGTGCCGTTCTCAACATGCTGCACAGAAACCCCATTGCTCAATGAATTTTTCTCCGGTAAACTCACATCTCCATTTGACCAGTCAGAGGGTACACTGGGAAGCTCTTTTATTAGTTTTTCAACCTGCAATTGTCAACGAATATGTTAGAAATTGGTTCTATTATGAATTAATTATGGGATAGATACTGTTTATTGAATAATATAGATGATAGGATAAAGAATAAAGAGAAATTAGAGTAGTTAAAGTAGTCATGACTCGTTAGAGTAATTAGCTAGCTAGTTAGTTAATTAATTGTTGGCAAGGTTGCTTTCTGTTTTAAGTTAGTTGCTTGTGACCCCTTGTCCCGTTCTATTGTATAGGAAATATATAAATTAAGGCTTCTACTCCTTTCGAAATCATCTTTGGCCTATCTTAGTTTTGATTGGTTTTATAACCAATGTAGGAGAGCTTGCTCTTTTAGCATTTCCTATTTTTTAACAAAAAGTGTTCTTCCAACTACTGGGTTCCTAACAACAGAATACTTACTCTGAGAATAACTTCCACAGAGGTCCTTATTTACAAGACAGAATTGCAACTGTCATAAACATACAAACAGTAACTGCAGAAAATTATCAACCTTTAGGAATTTGAGAGCTTAGTCTCTCCCAAACCAATCAAAATACTTTACAAAATATCCAACACCCTCTATCTGTTTCCTCCACTCATATTTATACTTATTTTAGTAAATAACTATCTTATTTAAATAACTACTACTACTACCTATTTTATCAAAGAACTGCTGCACAACAGAGGTAGTACTAGCAGAATATTGAGCCACTGCCTTCTTTCTCAACCCTAAAGCTTCCAAAACCAATGCAAGAAATGATTGTCAACATACAAATCTTATCAAATGTGATGCCCAGATGATGAAAAAGTTTCCCCCACAGGTTTAGAAACTTTCTTTGAAATAAACAAAAACCAAGCAATGTCATTGATTCTAGACTAGACCCTAACTAAAACTAAACAAACCTCACACACAGTAGCATAATAATCTTCCTACTCAAACAAATACACTGCATTATACTATGTAGTAAGATTGCACTATCGCTGTGGAAAATTGGTTCACTTTTCAGGAGGCAAAATTTATACTAAAGGCATAAAATTGATTTCTGCTAATTTGGATGATCTCGATTAAAATTAACTTTGCCGCCAAGATTGATTCTAACTCGAAGCTAGAATGTGGAGTTTTTGCTTCTACTGTTCCACAACTAATTTTTACCTATGAATTTAATGTATAACTCACTCTTACATGAATTGAATGTATCCAAATACAAATCACTTCACATTCAACTCACACTTAGCAAAAATCAAATTTTCATAATCAATTCACTCAAAATCAATTTTTCAAACAGCAAAACCAAAACACACACGAAATGCCATTAGATCTCACATCAAAAACCAAAAGCACTACCTTAGAAACAACGTGAAACGTATCAAGGAGAAGCTCCAAAGTCTCTCTCGCCGAAGCCGCTTCAGATCTTTGCTTCAAACCATTCTTAATAGCCACAAGCGACACATCCACAGATCCCCTAAACTGCTCAATCTTCTCCCTAAGCTCCACCAACGGTGCCCTCATCCTCACCACAGCAGCATCCACATCAACAAGCTTAGTACTTAGGTTAACAAAATCAGCGTAATCGCGGTTAATGAGATCAATGAGTTCATGATTCAGCGACGAAAGATAGTTGTTAAGCTCTGAACGGAGAGTGTCGAAGGGAACGAAGGTTCGGAGTTCGGAAATGTAGGATTCTGAATCGAAGTCAGGGGAGAGGAAGGATGCCGGTTTGAACCAGAGAGGGTGGGAGTCGAGTGGATCGGAGAAGAGGTTGGTGGCGGATCTGTGATGCGCTGGGATCGGATCCGCCATTTTGGTGAGGAATTTGTTTGAGATTTGGTCAGAAAATATGAATTTGTTTGTAGTTAGAAGTGGGAAATTCAGAACATAACTGTAAACGGCTCGCACTGGGATTTAGTCCTTCTTTTTGTAATCTCCACCGGCAATTTTACGTCGGAGATTTACCATAGATGAGTATAACTAAACTTGTCAAATTAAATAATATAATAATAATTGAATATAATTTTAATCATAAACATCTTCTACTATCTACCCAATATTATCAAATTGAGCATACTACTCAAATTAACCTTCTTCCAAACATACATTAACCTGCAAAAAGGGTGTTCCGGTAATTAACAAATTCATTTTTCTCTGTGTCCATGTGTGTTTCTCTTATTGGTCCATTCACTTGAAAATGTACTTTCCCTCCTTGCCTACTTAACTTTGTCTCCAGCTTCTCACACTTTTCCTTTCTTTCCTACGACTTCAACTCTGTTTCCGCACATAGCCCCTCCCTTCCAATCGTTTTTTTCTCCGTTCTTTTAGAGCTCTCTTCCGGCGCCGGTGAAGAACCCACCGTAAGGTAAGCGTTTCTCCTCCCTTCCAAGCGTTATCTCCCTTTTCGTGTACCGTCAACGTTGTTGTTTAAATGTTTTTTCGTTCTTCTGATTAAGTTTCATTCAGAATGTTTCAGAGCTCTATGACAAAGTAATGGTTTCGTGCTTCCTATTCAGTTTCATTCAGATTGTTTTTTCTTTGGCCTGACAAGTTATGCTTCCTTTTTACCACAGGAACAATGTCAAGGGCTCCCATTCTGATAAACGATCTGGTCAAGGGGAACCAAGTATGGAAAATGTTGATTAGGGTTGTTGATCTTTGGGTTGTTACTGAGAAAAATGGCCATCAACACCTTGAGATGGTCATTCAAGATGTAAAGGTATCATTTTTCCTAACATTCAAAACTGTTTGTTTGTGGTTTTTTAATTTATCACTGTTTTCTTTCTGTCATAACATCTACTCTTTTTGTTCATAGTTTTCCAAAAACCTTGCATTCTTCTGTGTATATGGTAGACTGACCATTACTAAAAAACTGTGTATATGGTAGACTGACCATTATTAAACAATGTTCTTCGCAGGCTGATAAGATTCATGTCACAAGTTGGAACAGAGATTTCACAAATTGGTCTGAACAACTGAAGGAGCATGAGACTTATATTATGTATAACGGAGAGCCCGTGGACAACGAAGGTCCTTTAAAAGTCTGTTCCCACCCACTCAAGATCGTCCTCAACGGAGGGACTACGATGATGAAGGCGGTGTTACCCGACATACCAACCCACAAGTTCATTTTTCATCCTATTGAAGACTTTCTCAAAGGGAACTACAAGCATGACATCTTATATGGTGAGCTAAGACTGTTTTTTTTTTGTGATATGCTTTCCTTTTTTTAATCTACTTATGTTAGCTAACATATCCATGAATTCAAATGTTTGTAATCTTGCTTTACTTGCTTCAAATATTTTAGATGTTATAGGGGTGTTGCAAGATGTTGTTAAGACACAAATGGGCGGTGGTGGTAGGAAATCTTGCGTCAATATTACCTTGCGAGATGTTGAAGGGAATGTTATCGAGGTGGCATTATGGGAAACTTACGGCAAGCAATTGATGATACTTTTGGTCTTCCGAGCAAAACTAACCAGCACCCCCTTCCGCTTCATGAAAACAACGTCGTTCGAGCTGGAAGTTCTTCTAATAGAGCCACATTAGTGTAATTATTTTTCTTTGGAACATACTGTTTCAACCATAGTTTTGATCTAATATGTCAACTGGCTATGTTTATATATTTCTAATGCATTGCCCATTTTCTGTGTCAATAGATGTCCACCGGAATCCAAGACAGCTCGGGGACGGCCTAGAAATCAATATGGAGTTCCAAATATGGCGCTTAACTTGTGCAGAAAGATTCCTACACCAACGAATACGCAACAAACTGACATGCAAACTCAGACCTCAAATGCAAACCCACAGCCTTGGTAGATTATTTGATCATGTTATTAAATTACCCTTCATACCACCTATGTATTTGTAAGACTGATTCTTACTAATCTTTGAGAATTGAATAGGTCTTCAGCATTCCCAAAACGTGGCAGGGGCAGGCCTAGGAAAAATACCAGTGCTCCTAACCTCCCTATGAATCATAATACAGAGGTATACAGCCAAACAATTAACAGGAAACAGTCTATTCCAAGTGAAGTCTGCAGATCAAGGTACCAAACTTGACATTCTAACCATTGCTTTGACAATTATTAATAATACTAACTCTCTATATATGCTGATTGGATATTTCACTCCCACAGCGAAGTTGTTAAACAATATGTCCATGGAATTCAAGTACCGCAAAATAGTGGCAGTCTTGGTCGTGACGAGTATACGCCGGTCTCAACGCCTACACATGCTCCCAACAATCGAAAGACGCCAACATGTCCAGTTTTTACACCTACGGTCAATTTGGATTTTAATAGCGACTCAGACAGTGATAGCGACTACGACCCCTTTGCAAGTAAGTTTAATAATGCCATATAGTGCACCGTATCTTTGGTTGAAATTCATTACTGTCCAGACAACCCTTTTTGGAAGTAAACTGTATCATTATTTGAAATTATTAACTGTCCCTTTTTGGAAGATGGCCATTATGTTTCAACTACACCCACACATGTGGTTATAGTCGTTTACTCGCTTTAAATTTTGTTTATCATAACATTACAGCATATCTATCAGAGGATGAGAACTTCTCGGAGGACGAAGATTATGATGCTCCTTTCATAATTCATGATAATGCTGCCGGCCATTCTCAAGGTAACATTTCTTAAACACAGCCAGTATAACACAAAAACAGTTATGCTTAAATATTCTATTTCTTCTAAAATAAGTTTCTTTTCCATACTTTTGTAGAATATTACGATATCGGATCCCCCCTTATTGAGTGCCGTTATTGTAAAGCGATGATGTGGTATCAAGAGAGAATGCATAAAAGTTCTCATTCCGCCAACCCACAGTTTATGATGTGTTGTGGAAACGGGAAAGTTGAACTCCCACTGCTTAGAGAGCCTCCGGAAACCCTTGCAAAACTTTTGTTTGATCACGAGAGTTTGGTTAGTCGCAAGTTCCAACAACAAATCCGAGTATACAACATGATGTTTGCATTCACGTCACCAGGGGCAAAGGTTGACAATCGATTTAACAATGGACGTGGGCCTCCAACACTAAGGATACAAGGTCAAACATGTCACCGAATAGGAAGTTTGTTGCCTCCGCAAGGTCAAAAACCTAAGTTTGCTCAGTTATATATTTATGACACGGAAAATGAAGTTGAAAATCGAATGCATGGACTAAGGTTATTTCTTTAAACCCTTCCCTGTCAATGTGGCATATATATATATATATATATCTCTTTTGTAAATTTTGTTACTGTTATAATATCTTTTCAATTAATATTCATTTTTTCTCCTTATCAAGGAACAAAGAAGATTTTGATCCGGAAGTTGTCAGTCGATTAGCAAGCATGTTGTATCAATTCAATCCTCATGCTAAAAGTTTTCAAATGGCTAAACAATGGTTAAATAATGGTGAAACTCCAAATTTAAAGCTACGGCTCATTTCAAACCGATCCACCGATGGCAGGGTCTATAATCAGCCAACCGTGTCTGAAGTGGCTGCTTTGGTTGTTGGTGACATTGACACCGCAGAAATGAGGGATATCATAATGCAGACAAAGGGAGGAAGACTTCAAAGAATCAACGAGCTTCATGCCGCTTACATGGCTTACCAGTATCCTTTGATATTTCCTTATGGTGAGGACGGTTATAGACCTGATGTTGCACATAGAGACTTGCCCGCCAACGAAAACAGCATAAGAAATAGGCTCACAATACGCGAATGGCTTGCCTTCCGCATTCAAACAAGGTTATGTGAGGCTAAGACTTTGTTATCTTCGAGAAGGTTGTTCCAACAATTCCTGGTTGATGGTTACACGATGTTAGAATCCGAGAAACTAGAATGGCTACGTAAAAATCAACCAAAGCTTCGAGTGACAAAGTACAACTCTTTAGAGAAAGAAGGCGATCAAAGTCAGGCGCCAGGAATAAGCATAGGTAAGCGAGTTGTTTTGCCTTCTTCCTTTGTTGGCGGCCGTAGGTTTATGGATCAGTTGTATTATGATGGGATGGCTATATGCAGTAAAGTCGGATTTCCCGATTTGTTTATTACTTTTACATGTAACCCAAATTGGCCGGAGATTCAAAGGGTTCTTGGACCTCTACATTTGAAGCCTCAAGATCGTCCGGATGTCATTTCAAGAGTTTTCAAAATCAAATTCGATCAACTCCTTTCAGATTTAACCAAAAAAGGAGTTCTTGGAAAAGTGCTTGCTTGTGAGTTACCTCTGTTCATTTACTTAAACATTTGAATGTGTTCGCTTTCATGATTTCTGATTTTCCTTTATTTATTCCGTGCTAGATATGTACACCATTGAGTTCCAAAAGAGAGGATTACCTCATGCCCATATATTGCTGTTTTTGCATCCTTCAAACAAATATCCAACGCCCGATGACATTGACAAGATCATTAGTGCGGAAGTACCAGACCCCAGAAGACACCCTCGGTTATACAATTTGGTAAAATCTCACATGGTCCATGGTCCTTGTGGTTTTGCAAATCTCAACTCACCTTGCATGAAGGATAACAAGTGCACCAAGTTTTATCCTAAGAAATTTCAGCCTACGACTATAGTGGATCACGAGGGATATCCGGTTTATAGGAGAAGAAACAACGGACACACAATTGAAAAGCACGGCATCATCTTTCATAGTGGTCATGTGGTTCCTCACAATCCAAGTTTGCTGTTGAAATACGAAGCCCACATCAACATGGAATGGTGCAACCAAAGTACTTCCATTAAATACCTTTTCAAATATATCAACAAAGGTTCGGACCGTATTTCTGCAATCATACAAGGACAGGACAAAAACAACGTTGACGAGATCAAGCAATATTTGGATTGTCGATACATCTCCCCGAGTGAGGCATGTTGGAGGATCTTTTCTTATTCTATACATGGAAGGAAGCCCGCTGTAGAGAGACTGTTTTTTCATTTGGAAGGTGAAAACTCCGTGTACTACAAAGACTACGAGCAAGTTGGTGATGTTTTACTCAAACCAAGTGTCACCGAGTCAATGTTTACATCTTGGTTTGAGGCAAACAAAACTTACGAGGAAGCAAGATTGCTAACTTATGGTGACTTCGTTTCTAAATTTGTTTATCATAAAAGAAGTCGGACTTGGAAGCCAAGGAAAAGAGGATATACCATTGGTCGACTCATTTGGGTTCCTCAAAGCACTGGTGAGTTGTTTTATTTAAGAATGATGCTCACTGTCACAAAGGGTCCTTTGTGCTATAAAGACATTAAGAAAGTTGATGGAAAGCAACTAAAAACTTATAGGGACGCTTGCTTTGCGATGGGATTTCTACAAGATGATCGAGAATTTGTCGAGGCTATCAAAGAGGCACATCTTTGGGGTTCCGGTCCATTTTTACGCAAGTTATTTGTGACAATGTTGTTATCTTCTTCCATGAACAGACCGGAACATATGTGGCGAAAGACTTGGATGTATTTATCAGATGGCATTCTCTACGAGCAACGCTTATTCACAAGAAATCAAGGTTTTTTTTTTTTACTCTCACTGTCATGTTTGTTTAGATATATTGCACCCTTCATGCATTTAATACTCTTGCTGCATAATACTGTTTCAATTTTACAGATAAGATGCATCCAATATATTAGAAAAGGAATATCCAAGTAACTTCATTTGCTTAGTATAAACCGTGAAGAACACCAGCATATAATAAATAAAAAACCTTGCCTATTTAAACATATATATGTCATTATGATTTGTGGGAGGTCAAACTTTGTACTACATGCTGAAAATGAATGATTAAGTGTAATTCACCATGTACACGCTTTTTTTATTTTATATTACAAGCAAACTTGCTGGTAGGTTACAATGTATGCCTGTGTTCAATGGAGACTATAGTGCACAAACCATGTCTCAGAACGTGTTTCCCGTTTTTTATGACTATCATATGCGAAATATATCACTGCCAGGTTGCATTAGCAATTTAGGAAATATGGAAAGTGAACGAAAGTGTGTCTCATTATGTTGCTAAACCTCTTCATTGAAAATACTGATTCATTGCCTATCATCCAAAAGTAACTATCATTACTACATTTGTCTGAATAAAAAACAGTTATCATCTCTAAAATGCATGACATTCTCTTATTACCAATTATGCTGTAGGTCTGACAATGAGCGATGCCGAGCTCAAAGAAAGGACACTTATGGCCATTGAGACACTTTTACAAAATAACAATCGAACTCTTAAAGACTTCAAGACAATGCCATATCCAAAAGATTTTGTCGTAGAGTTTACTGGAAATAGGCTACTTTACGATGAACTTCAGTATGAAGTTGTTGCTCAAAAACAAATTTTTGATACTTTGTATGCGTCTCTTACAGGTAAGTAGACTATATTAAATAAACATTTGAAAATACTTAAATTATATGTTTTTATTAACACTCTAATTTGATTTAACTATTATAAATAGATGAGCAACGGAGCATTTTTGAGGAAATCATGGATGCTGTAGAAAAGCAACAAGGTGGGGTGTTTTTTTTATATGGCTATGGTGGGAGTGGTAAGACCTTTATGTGGAACACTTTATCAGCAGCACTTAGGTCCAAAAAGAAAATTGTTTTGCCGGTTGCTTCAAGTGGAATTGCAAGTTTGTTGTTACCAGGAGGAAGAACAGCTCATTCTAGATTTAAGATTCCCGTTCCTACTTTAGAGACTTCTATTTGCAACATTGAAAAAAAAGATGATATTGCTGAGCTGCTTAAGTTTACGGATTTAATCATCTGGGATGAGGCTCCTATGGCTAACAAGTTTTGCTTCGAATCTTTGGACAAATCCTTAAAAGATATCATGAGTGGCCCCACACATGCATCTAAGAAAATATTTGGAGGCAAGGTTGTTGTTTTTGGTGGTGACTTCAGGCAAATTCTCCCTGTTATACCAAGAGGTACTAGATCTGATATTATCCATGCAACAATTAATGCTTCTTATATTTGGGATCATTGTAAAGTATTGAGACTTACAAAGAACATGAGATTGCAAAGTGGTCCACCTACTACTACAGCTGATGAGATTAGGAGCTTTTCTGAGTGGATTTTAAATATTGGAGATGGGACCATGTGTGAACCTAATGATGGTTATGCTGATATCTGTATTCCAAATGAGTTCATAATTTCAAACTTTTCAGATCCGATTCAGGCCATTGTTGAAGATACCTACCCTGATCTCATTCATAATTATCTTGATTCCAATTATCTTCAAAGTCGTGCGATTTTAGCTTCAACAATCGAAGTAGTTGATGATATCAACCAATATATCACTAACCTTCTTCCAGGTAGTCATATGCCACTTAGTTCATTTCCTAAATGTTAATCTTAAATATCTTTTGTACTATGATATTACCTTTTTTCTCTTAACATTATTAACTAATTATTGGTATTCTTCATGATGTAGGTGAAGAGAGAGAATACTTTAGTAGTGATTCCATTGATAGATCTGATGTAACTAACTTTGATGCATATGAGCATGTGACACCCGAGTTCTTGAACGCTCTTAAAACCTCAGGATTGCCTAACCATTCAATCAAGTTGAAAGTCGGGGCCACTATTATGTTAATGCGCAACCTGGATCAGTCAGAGGGCTTGTGCAACGGCACACGACTAACTGTAACCAGACTTGCTGCCCATGTCATTGAAGCGAAGATCATTTCTGGGAAAAATATTGGTAACATCTTTTATATTCCTAGAATGTCTTTATCCCCCTCACAGTCTCCATGGCCATTTAAATTGGTGAGACGCCAATTCCCAATCATTGTTTCCTTTGCCATGACTATTAACAAGTCACAGGGCCAGTCACTTGACAATGTGGGATTGTATTTGCCAAAGGAAGTTTTTAGTCATGGGCAATTGTATGTCGCTATCTCAAGAGTCAAATCCAAAAAGGGATTAAGGATTCTTATTCATGACAAAGAGAAACAACCTATGCTCTCTACCACCAATGTTGTTTTCAAGGAAGTCTTTCATAACATTTAAAAGGTTCGAGGCTACATATTATTTAGTACCAAACATGTATCAAATAGATTTACCACTTTGAATTGTTATTCATGTGCAATATAACTGAAATTCTGTTTTTTTTCATATCTTTCAGGTTATATTCATTCACTTCATTTTGGAATGTCATGTTGCTGCTCGACTTATTTTTTATAAGCTTTTGTAACTCTTTTTGTATTTCTCCGCTTATTTATAGCAGCATATTGTTTGGTCAGTACTATGCTTATAACATTTGGAATGTTACTATAGCCAAAAATATTCATATGGAGGCTAATACTTCTGCATTTTCATGACATTAACAATACTATCAATATATTTTTTGGCAGATTATATCTTTTCATTATAGTCAAATTCCATATGTTAATTTCATCCGGAACAACACAACATCACTAAAAAATAACCCGTGCGGCAGCACGGGTCTGTTACTAGTTTTTCTATAAAGAACTTTAATTATGAATGTTTTCCATACGTGTATTTGCATGGTATTTTTTTTAGTTTTTCTAAGGTGAAATAGGTGTAATCGGTTGGACATATTTGTTTTATTTGTATTTTAAGATTTATTTAGATAATTTAACGGAATTTTTTAAGTCACCTTTATATGGTGAAAAATAGCTCTGAAATCTCCAAAATATCTTTTCGGAAGTGCATATTCGAACGCATTTTTTTTCACATTTTCAAGATGTTTCGGATATGCACATCCAAAACCATCATATGTATACGAAAACAAATCATTCAGATATCTACATGCGAATTTTTGTCTGTGTTTGCCATTTCTATTTAAAGTTGCATCATTATATTGATAAAAACGGACAAACGGATTAACATAACCTGATACGATTTAGACGACAAAATGAATTGATAATAACAATTATATCAGATGTTCTGAAATACCAAAATACAGTACATAGGTTGTTCTGAAAGTGCGAAATGTATAAATATTTCATCGGGAAATATAAAACATAATAGCGTAGGCTACTGCTACTGAGTATGACTAATCCTAACCCCCAACGACCTCCTCTGCCTCCTATAGCCCGTCGCACTGGACGTCTACCTGACCATCCTCTCAACTATGGCAACCGCCTCTGCACCGTCCCTCTCAATGATCCCTCTATCCAATGCCTCATGTCCAATCAAGTGTATCCACTAACATATCGGTAGGGCGTCAGTGGCATGGTCATCATCGGCATGTTGATTCTCCAAGAGCTCCTCATGAGCTGGCCTAGGTATACGCCAAGGAGAACGTACCTTGCATCTCTAGGCATGTCATCAGTATATGTCGGATCAGGATCGTAGGCTGCTCCATTGTTGCACCAAACCGGATACCCTGTATATCCTGAACCTCCTCCTGAGGTACCTCTACCTGCTCTCGTACCACGTCCTCCTGAGGTCGCCCAACCTACTCTCGTACCTCCTCCTCTTGAGATACCTTAACTTTCTCTCGTATCTCCTCCTTTTGAGGTAGCTCAACCTGCCCATTGGCACGAGAGGATGACGCCTGAAATAGGTGACCCCTCGGTGCAAATGTGGACCCTCAAAGCACTTCCTCCTGCCGTACTCGACCCCGTCCCCGAGTCATATTTTGTTGTGCAACTCTTTTATGCCGAGTAGAGGTTGTTTGGCTTGGTCTTCCTTGTCTTAATCGATTGTTCGGACCCTCGTTGTCAGCCATTTTCGTGAAAAAACGATAATTGTTAATTAGAGGGAAGGAAGGAAACAAGTTTAAAAAATTAAAAAAAAAATCGCATGTGCTTATCTGAAACTGGTTAAAGGGAATTTCGGATATGCACATCTAAAACCACCTGCGAACTGCCATTTTTGTAAAACTTCCCCTTCTTGCCCTAAGTCATCGAAAAAGCTTAATTTATCACCCAAACACCCACATTAAACTAGTTTAACATCAACCTATACAAATGTGGTTGAATCTAACAAGCCTAATAACCAATTTTAGAATTGCAAATATAAATTGGGAAAACTTACACAATGTTGGAGGGGAGTTTTAAAGATTAGTTGAAATGAGTTGAAGATGCTTCAATAGAGCTTTTGATTCTTCAATATCAATTAAGTATGTGTTGAAATGAGTAAAAAGTGGTGATTTGAGTAGAAATGGGTTGTTTTGGTATCGAATGTGTTTTGAGAGAATGAAGAGAGTAGGGGGGAGGTTATGTTTGCGTTGAACTATTGTTCATATATTTGAGGGCTTTGATCTTGTATGGATCTGGTTTTTAATCGGGAGCGGTGAGCTTGATACTCACAATGGTACCACATGCATTGAGTCACATTGATTGCATTTCGAGTCACATTATTATGTGATTGTTTGAATTGATGTGTTTGCTTGTGTGGTAATCTCATTTGTGTTGTGTGCAATAATTGTGGAACTTGTTCAATTATGAAGTGTGAGGAATGATAATATTATTGTATGCTATATTCATTGTACATATTGTATGTATTCATTATGATGTGAATTCTCACCCTTCTGTTTGAATGATGTTCATTGTGACATCGTGCAGGTTCCGACAAGTAGTGAGCTTATACGAGGATTTAGCCGATGAGCCTTTCGGTTTTATCTTTTGATTAGGTAGTGAGTCATGTGCTCTGATCATGTAACACTGGGGGGGTTTATTTGAACTCATATTTTGAATATTTGAATATTGTTATCTTTGTTTTATTGGATATGATATTTTGGATATCATGTGTTGATGGCTATGTTGCCAATGTTGAATTCATATGACATGTAAATACATGAATTGATTTATGTTATATGATTTGGTAGATGAATATAGTATGGGATATATTCTTTGAAATTACTTGAGATTTATTTATTCCGCGTGCGATATGCATAATGTATGAAAGCATGAAGTTTCAAATTGTGTTATGAATTGATGAGGTGCATGTTTGTATATTTACTTGGATTTTCTTTGCAGTGAAAACAATATGTGACGCCCTTTTTATTATACGCATGTTAATACTCTGTGAATGTTTATTATATTTTGGGGTTTAGAAAATGGGTGTTACACATATCCGAACACACCGTTTTTCTGGAAAAAAAAAGGTGACTTCGCATGTGCATATCCGAACGCACCTTTTTTTTTTTGAAAAAAAGGTGATTTCGTATGTGCATATGCGAAGTTACTTTTTTTTTCAAAAAAAAATTGCATTCGGATATGCACATGCGAGGTCTAGGAATATTTTGTGTTTTTCACTTGAGACCTATAAGAAGGTATATGAGTATACTAAAAAATTCCCTAATAAAACTAACGGAATGGAGCTGGGCGAAACATAATAGAATGGAACTAAATGGAGTGAAACTGAACATAAACTCCATTCCATTATTTGAATATTTAACGACATAGCTGAATTAATATCTCGTTCCATTGTTTAGAAATTGGTTGGAGCGAAAAATATTATAATTTTTTAATTTCATATTTACCTTTTACTTCAAAAATATTAATATGGTTAATGTGAAATTTTAGAGGATAAAATTGAAATTGTGCTATTAATTTATTTTATTCAATTTGATACATCCAAATTTGGAGGAATGGAAAATAGGCTAAAGTATTGGATGGAATGGGTTCCATCACATTCCATTACATTTATTTTTTATAAAAGCAAACAAGGGAATATAACATCGTTCTACTCCATTCTATTCATTTTTTATAAAACCAAACAATGGAACATAACATCATTTCACTCCATTCTATTTTATTCTTTTCCATCAATCCAAACATACCCTTAGTGTATACCAGACCAAAAGTATAGATTTGCATCATTAATGTGACTGTTTCACCTCGTCCTATTTATTCTGCGGGCATGGGCATTTACATTTTTTGTATTTTTACGCTTAAAATGTGCAATGCCCGCAAGTCCACTCCACCCCACCTTCACTTTTAGTGTGGAACGAACAAAGGTCTTAGGTCCGCACCCTCAAGTATGTTCGCTCCGTTTTTTCAAGCTTTTGTAAGGCGGACCTAAATGAGACGTGCATGTCCATTTGTCACCCATAGTTGACACTCAATATTACACGACATCGTATACACTATTCCAACGTACTAGAATAAATTAATTAAATATTGACACCCACTTTTTATATCTTTCGTTCACTCTCATTAATTTTGCATTGGTACCTCTTTTTCTTTCTTTCTCTCACCATTCTCTCACTCATTCTCCCAGTGTTCTTCTATTTGCATCTCTAACCATTCTTCTTTTGTTAAAGTATGCATTAAAGTCTTAAGTGATCAAGAGAAATAAAATATGTTTCAAAATTTTTAGAAATCAAAAAATCGAAAAGCAGCAGAAATGTCTAGTTTGGACGGTCTGCGAATATTAGGTTTGGTCAGTTAGGTTTGCGAATCCAATCGTTAATGTTAGAATATTAGATATATATACTCTAATATAGTTTTAATTAATTTTGGAGATACTATAAATTAATATAAAAAAGATATAATAAGATATTTATAATATTTTATTCTAACAATTAATGAGTTTTATTTTGGGCTTTGTTATGGATCTGTTGGATTTTAGCAATTATAAATATGTATATCTTTTGTTATTACAGTGTGGCAAGTTTAGAGTTTTAGAACAAAAGGGAGAAATGGTTAAGGGAATTCCAAGGAAAAACTTAGAAAGGCAAAGTTTTTTAAAAAAGCTTAGGAGTTATCTAAGAGGGTTGAGAAATATTTCTAAACACATTGGGTTTGTGTGATTTTTATATTAAAAGTTGGAGAGATTGAGAAATACTTGGGTAAAAAATAGGGGTTTGTTCTTAGAAATTCGGAAGACTATTTTCTTGTAACTCATTTGTAATCTCTTGTAACAACTTTTCGAGTATATTAAATTGGAGAGTTGTTATATTCCCTAGACGTAGATCATTTGATCGAACTGGGCAAACAAAACTTTTCTGTTTCTCCCCTTATTTTATCTTCTTATGCCGAGTTTATTCACTATTTATTGGTTATTATTGCTCAAGGCCATTAATTTTGGTTGATATTGTTTTTTGACTCACACATCAAATTTCCTGATGTGAGTTCGAAGACAGTGATTTTGGATTGTGGAAAGTGAATATGCAAGCAATTTTAACTCTAGATAATTGTATTGAACCTTTGAAGAGATAGGCATTTATGCCTGCAAGACTTGTACAAATAGAGAAGACCGGGATGGTGGATAAGGCCAAGAGTGTCAGTATCTTGTGTCTCAGGGATAAAATTTTAATAGAAGTCGCCAGAGAGCAGACTTTTGCTTCGATGTGAGCAAATGTTGAATCATTGTATATGACCAAGTCTTTGAATCATCGTTTCAACAAGTAGTAACAAGGTATTGTGGGTAACAATTTTGGATCATTCGCAAGGTCCATAGACAAAGGCCCAATCAGAGGGCCCAACAAGGAAGGCACAAGCAACAAATGGAAAACATGTGAGACCTTAACTAAACTGAAGCACATAATCTCGACCTCCGACCTATCTCCTACCGTCAAATCTAATTGAACGACAACTCGCATAATGCGTCGAGTTAAAGTGGATCAGTTTTAACCGCTCACACTATATAAGTCCCACAACGTCAGTTTAAGGTATCTTTTTCACTCCGACTCTGACTCCGACTCCAAACTACTTTTCAAATACTTCACTAACTTGTGTCTTAAGGTGTGTTTGGTTCGAGGTAAATGGAGGG
The DNA here is from genome assembly GCF_029867415.1 of Vicia villosa. Classification (NCBI taxonomy): domain Eukaryota; kingdom Viridiplantae; phylum Streptophyta; class Magnoliopsida; order Fabales; family Fabaceae; genus Vicia; species Vicia villosa. The sequence continues at coordinate 24,107 of NW_026705065.1, forward strand.
GAGAGGAGTGTAGGAAGTATTTATAATAAAATGTGTTTGGTTCAATTTTAAGGAGGGGAGATGAGGGGAGCAAAATCCCTTCAAATCACATTTTTTGCGTCTCCCCGAATCGGGGTGATAACACGATTTTATATCGTATATTTAGCTTGAAATCCATAGATATTTATAGCATTTTCCGTTCATTATATTGATTTATTATGATATTACGCGAGTTTTTGCTTTGTTTCAGGTTTTACACTCTTATTATGACTATTTGTGAAAAGGAGAAGAAATGAAGCTAAAACGACCACTATTTATGCCTAAAAGATGAAAAATGGGTGCTGAAGTAAAAAGGGAGTGCAAATAAGGCCCAAATGTGCTAAAAGAGACCCAAAAGCCCAAAGAAGCAATCCAGCCCACGAAGGAACCATTTGTGAGTGGCCCAACTAAATGCTGCAAAGAGGAGACGCACGTCTCCACGTCTCATTGGCCACGTCAGCAAAAGGGAGACGCACGTCTCCAGCCCCCTACATTCTCTCCACTTGAGACGCACGTCTCAAGTCTTCAACGAAGCTTCCCCAAGAATCGGAGACGCACGTCTCCAAGTCCAAGTCTGCTGGAGCTCCTCTTTTCACGCAATCCAACTGCAAAGCCTCACCTATAAATAGAGGCAGATACTTCACTTCAACCTGTCCGATTTCCTGCTAACGAAGTGCTGCCGAAATTGTACCGTGCATTATATTTTCTGCTTTCCTTTAATTCAAACAGTTATTTTCTCACAACGATTTCTACACCGGAAATTGTTGTGAACCTTTTATAAATCTAGCCTTACGTTAGATTTATCGCCTTTTATTTTCCGTCCGTTTAAATTCCGAAGAACGATCCAGCCAACCTGTGGTGGAAGTTCAGTACTCGAAGATTCAGTTTCAATTTATTTAATTCAGGTTTAATATTTACTGCCTTTATTTATATATTTATTTGCATGATATATTATATGCCAATTAACATGCCTTTTATTATAAGCCAAATTAATTTATGCATGCTTAACTGTATTAATATGTCTGGCTAACTTACTAAGGTATCGGTATGTAAAGTAAGTTAACCATAGGGATCCGAAATAAATTGGCTTAATTATGTTTTGTTAATTATCACCTGTTTTTTGGTTTGTATGTCTAATTTAATTAGTAAGTCTTAAGAACAATAGAGCGAAAGTTTGAGGTCTTAAGACGGTCAAAGGTTAAAATCAATAGAGCGAAAGTTTGAGATCTTTAACTGGATAGTAGACATAGGACATTAGTTTTAAGGATGGCGAAAGCGTATTAAAACTAATTGGGACTTATTTATTTTCAAAAATTGTTTTTACACCCGAGCGGGATGGCGAAAGCGTACGTTAGGGATATTAACTTGTTCCGAGTCAACAGAGCGAAAGTTTGAGATTAGGAGATTTAAATAGATAACAACTTCATAAAACAGGCATTTTATTAATTACGTTGTTTCCAAAAAGCTCTTCTAAAATCTAATGGGATGGCGAAAGCGTACATTAGGATTAGGATAGTAATCTAAATCAACAGAGCGAAAGTTTGAGACGAGGATTTTTAACCGATTGAATTAGTAAAGATTTTTAATTAAATTATGCAAAAGCCAATGGACCTTCGCATCACCTTAAGTTAAACGAAATACATACTGATATCTGTCTTTTATTATATTCTTTATTATTCACAATCACTCTCCCTTAGGAACAATCGAAATATTAGTAGCCCTAGCTTTACATAGTAACCTTAGATAACGGTAGATCGATTCATAGTCCCTGTGGATTCGATATCTTTTAAAACTACACGACACGACTGTGCACTTGCAGTCATCAGATTTATAGACACGTAAAGTCGCGATCAAGTTTTTGGCGCCGTTGTCGAGGACTATTTAAGTCGATATCGTAACTCACTGTTACACCGTAGAGACTAGGACAATTCTTTCCTTTCTCTCTGAACGATTGTATGCCAAATACTCGTTCACAAGGAGGAGATTTAATACAACGAATTAACGAGATCGAACGTTTCATTAACGTCAAACGTCGAGCTCGCAATCTTCCCGAAGTAGCACCAATTCCGATTAATCAGGAATTGACTTTTACTGATCAAATTAATCAAATCACCCCAAAGTTAGAGATGGCTGCTCTTCGTCCTCTTAGAGACTATGCCGCTCCTTCGCGCGCTGAACCGCACTCAAGTATCGCACCACCTGCGATTGAGGCAAACAATTTCGAGCTGAAACCTTCGTTGGTCCAAGCTGTTCAACAGAATCAATTCTCTGGAAGCCCTGCAGATGACCCCAACCTTCATTTATCTGTGTTCTTGCAATACACCGACACTGTCAAAGCTAACAACGTTAGTTCTGAAGCTATTCGATTACGTCTCTTTCCTTTCTCCTTGAGAGATAGAGCTAGAGCGTGGCTTCAATCCCTGCCTTCTAATTCCATAACTACATGGGATGAATTGAAGAGAGTATTCTTAGCGAGATACTTTCCGCCTAGCAAAACTGCTATGCTCAGAGGTCAAATCAACAGATTTACCCAGAAAGATAACGAATCACTCTTCGAAGCTTGGGAACGTTACAAGGACATGCTTAGACTATGCCCTCATCATGGACTCGAACCATGGCTGATCATCCATACCTTCTATGGTGGTCTCTTATATAACACTAAAATGACTATAGATGCCGCTGCTGGCGGAGCATTAATGGACAAACCTCATGATGAAGCATACAACCTCATAGAGAACATGGCACAAAACCATTACCAATGGGGTGGAGAACGAGCCGCTCTAGAGAAAGCCCAAACCAAAGGCGGAATGTACGAAATAAGTGGTATAGACCGCGTTAACGCTAAAGTAGACGCTTTAACTCAAAAGATTGAGAATTTAGCCATCACTCCTTCAGCCACCGCTGCTGGTGTAGCACCTAACTGCGAGATTTGTGGATTGACTAGACACGCAGTTGCCGAATGTCAACTCTTGACTGGAGTCCCATCTGATCAAGTAAACTATGCTCAAGGAAACCCTTATTCTAACACGTACAACCGTGGATGGAAAAACCACCCGAACTTTTCTTATAAAAACAACAACGCGTTGTACGCGCATGTACAAGCACCTGTTGTACCACCTGGCTACCAAAAAGCGCCTGTAGCTGCTCAAAACACCCCTAGGAAGTCAAATCTAGAAATCATGATGGAGAACTTTATAGCTTCCCAACAACAAACCAATAAGGACTTCCTAAATCAAAACATCCACAATAGCGAGCAACTAAAACAACTATCGAACAAAGTAGATGCCTTAGCTACGCATAACAAAATGCTAGAAACTCAAATCTCACAAGTAGCTCAACAACAAGCACCTACTGCTGCCCCTGCTGGCACGTTTCCTGCTCAACCACAACCTAATCCTAAAGGACATGCGAACGCGATAACACTACGAAGTGGAACAAATTACGATGGACCCATTGATCCTAGAACTCAAACGCACCCATGTCACAACCAGAGCCAAAGGAAACCCAAAAGACATCAACTGATGATCAAACTGCTAAGACCAATGAGAGCAACAACGAAGTGGAACCTGAAAAAGAGAAACCTTACGTTCCACCACCACCTTATAAGCCACCAATTCCTTACCCTCAGAGATTAGCTAAATCAAAAACCGAAGCGCAATTTAAAAGATTTGTAGAACTTCTGAAACAATTAAACATAACCATACCGTTCACAGAAGCCATAACTGAAATGCCTTCATACGCTAAATTCCTAAAAGAAATCCTATCAAACAAAAAGAAACTCGAGGATAACGAAACTGTAACACTTACTGCTGAATATAGCGCTATCATCCAAAATAACATGCCTCCAAAACTGAAAGATCTTGGTAGTTTCTCTATACCCTGCATAATAGGTAAAACCATCATAGAGAAAGCCCTGTGCGATTTAGGAGCCAGTGTTAGTTTGATGCCTCTTTCAACCTCTAAGAAACTAAATCTGGGTGAGCTTAAAGCAACGAGAATGTCTCTTCAATTAGCTGACCGTTCAGTCAAATACCCTGTAGGAATGTTAGAAAATATCCTTGTTCGTGTAGGTCAATTCTACATCCCAACTGACTTCATCATTATGGATATCCAAGAAGATTCTAACATCCCGATCATACTAGGAAGACCATTCTTAGCAACCGCTGGTGCAATCATAGATGTCAAGCGAGGAAAGCTTACTTTCGAAGTAGGAGAAGAGAAAATAGAATTTATACTTTCCCAATTCCTAAAAGCACCCTCTATAATTGACACATGCTGTTCTGCTGACATAATCGACGAGTGTGTTAATGAAATACAATCCGAACCAAATAAGGAAACCGAGACCCTAAAAATTCCTATATCGCCAATCTTTGAAGATGACAACTGGCGTGGGGAATATCAAGATGACCATCTGAGTGAATGTTTAGCCTTAACTCCTGATCCCATACCTGGACCGAAGAAACCTGCTATAGAACTGAAAACACTTCCTACCGATCTTAGATACGAATTCCTAGACGAAGAACGTAACCAACCAGTTATAGTTAACGCTGATTTAGGAAAAACCGAGACTGTAAAATTACTTGCTGTCCTAAGAAAATACCCAACCGCTTTAGGATATAACATATCAGATTTGAAAGGAATAAGTCCTTCCCTCTGTATGCACCGCATTATGCTCGAAGACGATTGTAAAACCTCTAGAGAACATCAAAGGCGAATAAATCCTATTATGAGCGATGTGGTTAAAAAGGAAATCCAAAAACTGCTAGAAGCCGGAATAATATATCCTATATCCGATAGTAAATGGGTTAGTCCTGTTCATGTCGTACCAAAGAAAGGAGGAGTTACTGTAATCACTAACGCAAAAGGCGAATCTGTAGCACAACGTACCCAAACTGGATGGAGAATGTGCATTGACTATAGGAAGCTAAACAAAGCCACCAGAAAAGACCATTTCCCTTTACCTTTCATAGATCAAATGCTCGAACGCCTAGCTAAACACTCGCATTTCTGTTATCTGGATGGATACTCCGGATTTTTCCAAATTCCTATCCACCCTGACGACCAAGAGAAGACCACATTTACCTGTCCTTATGGTACATTCGCTTATAGACGAATGCCTTTTGGGCTTTGCAATGCACCCGCGACCTTCCAAAGATGCATGATGGCAATATTTGTCGACTGCCTAGATGGAATAATGAAGGTCTATATGGACGACTTCTCTGTCTGTGGAGGAAGTTTTGAAACATGTTTAGAGAACCTTGAATTGGTACTTAAACGATGCGTAAGCGTAAACCTAGTCCTTAATTGGGAAAAGTGCCATTTCATGGTTCGACAAGGGATTGTACTTGGACACATCGTATCTGATAGAGGGATTGAAGTAGATAAAGCCAAAATCGAAATTATCGAAAACCTTCAACCTCCCAAAACTGTTAGAGAAATAAGAAGTTTTCTAGGACACGCTGGTTTTTACCGACGTTTCATTAAGGATTTCTCTAAAATAACAAAACCCTTAACTGAATCACTAATGAAAGACGCCGAATTTATTTTTACCGATAAATGCACTGAAGCATTTCATACGCTTAAACGAGCATTAATCTCTGCGCCAATTATGCAACCTCCCGACTGGAATGAGCCTTTCGAAATAATGTGTGACGCAAGTGATTATGTTGTAGGAGCCGTTCTAGGGCAAAGAAAAGATAAGAAACTACATGTCATATATTATGCGAGTAGAACCCTAGACGAAGCTCAAATGAATTATGCCACGACAGAAAAAGAATTATTAGTTGTCGTATTCGCATTAGACAAGTTCCGTTCTTACCTGGTAGGAGCCAAAATGATCATATACACTGACCACGCTGCCATTAGGTACCTCCTAACCAAGAAAGACGCCAAACCGAGATTGTTGAGATGGATCCTGTTACTACAAGAGTTCGACCTGGAAATTAAAGATAAAAAGGGCACTGAAAATGTCGTAGCAGATCACCTCTCTCGATTGGAAAATCTGAAACCCGAACAAGTACCAATTGACGATGATTTCCCTTATGAAAGACTCATCGCTCAGTTAGAAGCCAATGAATTCGAACCATACCATCCAAACGCTAAAACCAACAAATTAGCAGAAATAGCTTTAGCCCGCTCTGACATACCTTGGTATGCAGATTTCGTAAACTACCTAGCTGCTGGTGTGCTTCCTCCTGATCTAAGCTACCAACAGAAGAAGAAATTCTTCCATGACCTAAAACATTACTATTGGGACGACCCACTCCTGTTCAAAAGAGGCCCCGATGGAATCTTTAGACGTTGTGTACCCGAGGAAGAAATAGGAAGTATAATAACACACTGCCCTTCTGCACCGTGTGGAGGACACCATAGCACATCTAGAACCTGCGCCAAAATCCTTCAATCTGGACTCTTCTGGCCCAACCTGTGGAAAGATGTTTATTTTGCTGTACTAAACTGTGATAGATGCCAACGAACCGGAAACATTTCGAGACGCGATGAAATGCCTCAAAAGGGCATTCTGGAAGTAGAAATATTTGACGTCTGGGGAATAGACTTTATGGGTCCGTTTCCGTCATCGTTTGGAAATCAATATATACTCGTAGCCGTCGATTACGTTTCAAAATGGATAGAAGCTATCGCCTCTCCTACAAAAGATACACGAGTAGTTATCAAACTCTTCAAAAATGTCATCTTTCCTAGGTTCGGTGTGCCTAGACTAGTAATTAGCGATGGTGGTTCCCATTTCATTTCAAGAATACTCGAGAAACTCCTTCGAAAATATGGAGTAAATCATCGAATAGCTACACCATACCATCCACAAACAAGCGGACAAGTAGAAGTATCTGACCGCGAAATAAAACAAATATTGGAGAAAACTGTTGCTATATCTAGAAAAGATTGGTTAACCAAGCTAAATGAAGCTTTATGGGCTTATAGAACAGCTTTCAAAACTCCAATAGGAACTACCCCATTCAAACTCGTTTATGGAAAATCATGCCACCTCCCGGTAGAGTTAGAACATAAAGCCTATTGGGCCATTAAGAACTTAAACCTAAACTACACTGCCGCTGGTGAGAAACGACTTCTAGACATAAACGAATTAGAAGAACTTCGACAAGACGCTTACGAAAATGCCAAACTCTATAAAGAGAGAACGAAAAAATGGCACGACAAGCGTATATCTAGAAAAAAATTTAGCATAGGCGATAAAGTACTTTTGCTTAATTCTAGACTAAAATTATTTCCTGGTAAGTTACGATCTAGATGGTCTGGCCCTTTCGAAATAACTAACATATTTCCGAGTGGAGCGATAGAAATCAAAGGAGAAACCGTCAAACCTTTTGTCGTAAATGGGCAACGTCTAAAGTATTACCATCATCTCGAACACGATGAAAACATCGAAGTCTTTAAACTTGACGAGTTGCCCGCTCATTCGAAAAAATAGTTTTTCTATTTAAAAAATCGTCGAGCTTACGACATAAAACAAAGCGCTTGGTGGGAGACAACCCACATTTATTTATTCTTTTATTTTATTTTTATTCTTATTTTTATTTTTAACCTTTTTCATTTAAATAATCTATTCTATTTTGAATTATTTTAATTTTAATTTTAATCATTTTTACATTTTTCCTACATTTTATAATAACTACTATAATTATAACTGCTATCTTAATTCGAGAAAATATTCCCTTTTTATAATTATATTTATTATTATAATTTGTTACATTTTTATATTATTATTATTTTTATTTTTCTTCTTTTTAAATCAACACTAGCCTAGTTCTAACTTAATCTTAATATTTTCAACTTCTAGGTTTTCTTAACTACTAACTAAGATGCAAGAAGTCGATAATATGGAAGTTGTGTTCCGTGGTAGAGGACAAGAAGCAAGATTTGATAAGCTGGCTTAAAGACAAATGGATTTGACTTGCTACCCTCACCAACCGACTATGGTAAGACTTGGTATCGAAGAAAGCGTTCTACACCTGCTAAACCAAATTGGTTGGACTGACTCTCACCTGTTCCGTAAGTTTAGTACCTACCGGAAGCTCACTCTGGAATTCTTGAGTTCCCTGACCTATCTTCCTAACTGTGGACAAGGACTGAGAAAAGGAGTCATTCTCTTTAGACTCTTTGGTATGGAATTTAACTTTTGCATCCGAGATTTTGTTGAAATGCTAGAACTACCTCATGGATCAGATGCATACACCCATGTAGCTGAAGATAGCCTTGCGTACTGAGAGTTGGAAAGATATTGGGGCAAGATCACTGGAAACGACAACCCTGAAGAGAACGAATTCCAATCTGAGAACATCCATAACCCTGCTTTCAGATACTTCCACAATATCATTGCTCATTACATCTTTGGTAAACCCGATAATGTCACTGAAGTTTCTAGAGAAGAGTTATCCATCATGTTCTGCTCCTATCAGAATCGCCCGGTCAATGCCATCGCATTCATGCTAACAAACTTCGAGCGCATCACGCAAGACGAAGTTTCACCTATTAGGATCGGCGGATTTGTCACTATGATGTCTAATGCCATAGGAATGAGAATACCTTTGCTTAGATTGACACCTCTTGGTTCCCACAATTCTATGGACATTCATTTCTGCTTTAATCGAGGTATCATCGGTAACCTTGGACCTGATCGGTTTGATTTGCTCATTGATAACAAAGTATTGGATCAGTTCACCTTACCGAGTCCAAAGACGAGTGTGCATAACCCTGCTAACTGGCTTTACTATGGTCAGATTCCTGAGAGAGAACTCTCACCTGAAACTCCTCAAGCTTATGAACATTTTGATGAGGAAATGCACGTATCAGAATCTGAGCCTGACACTCCTACTGGATACTATGACCCTAATCCTGAAGATGAGCCCATTCCTGATTATGAACCTCTTTCTGAAGATGAACCTATTCCCGAGTATGAGCCTGAGACTCCTTCTGAAGATTCTATTGATGATTATACTGTTGATATGACTGATGTCGAGCTCGAGCCACAACAACCTGCTGCATCCACCGCATCAGTAAACCAAAGAATGCCTAATCAGAACACACACGAGCAAGCCATCACTGCACTGCAACAAGATGTACAACATGTGCGCAACGAGCTACATACTTTGCAAATGCACTTCTTCGATTTCATCGACACCGTCAATGCTCAATTCGACGAAGTCTTCAAACACATTTACTCTAATGTGCACAACAATAGACGTGGCTAGATGTTGCCGTTTAGATTTTTAGATTTTATTTCTAGTTTTAGTAATTTCAATTTCTAAGTTTAGATTTCACTTTCTGCACTTTTACATTCTATTCCTGTCAACACTCAGTACCAGTTTAATATTAAATGCAAAATTTTATTCATTACTGCTACTATGTTATACTGCATTACTATTAACTGCTATGTATTCCTGTTTACCATATTTTTGCTGTTTATAGTATGATACAATGACACTGTACTGAGCTAGTATTCTGTATTAATGCTACTGTCAGAACTGGTCCACACCTGCACGCGTGAAACCCACTTACCTGAGCTAGGAGACGCACGTCTCCATTCATGTGGGACTAGCAGTCTGCACGCATAAGACAGGAGACGCACGTCTCCATGCCTGTCCCCCAGCAGACTGGCTGCCTGAGACGCGCGCCTTCCCAAGGCCAGCAGTCTGCACTTTTGACCACGCAGAAGACTCTCTTTACTCCCCATTTTGAATTTTGAATTTGAATTTCAAAATTCATCATTCAATCTTCTTCATTCTTCCCATTATTTCTTCCATTTAAACACCATAAACCTCATTCATCCTCCATCATTCACCTCTTTAACTCTACATCATTTCCCATTCTTCTATTCCATTCAAACTTCAAAAACCACCATAATTCCATTTTAATTCCACATTAACAACACCATCTTCAAACCACACTATAAAACCACACCACCACCACTCTTATTCTTCACAACCTCCATACCATTTTCTACTCTTCTATTCTCCATTCTAACTTTCTTTTCAAACTCACCATGCCTCCACGTTCAATCATCCGTAGTGTGCGTCCAGAGAGACCGCCCCCTAACCTTAACAATGTTATTTTCCGTGAAGACGACAACGATGCTCAAAGAACCAAATACCTCGCGTTCTATGAACGTTCGGTTGTTCCCACAAAATTTGTGAACACCGAATGTCTAGAAACTCTGGGTCTCATTGATGGTGTCACCCGTTTACTCACTAAATATATCCTACACCATCTTTGTACCGAACCCGTACCAACTTACGAGCCGCTCGTCTTGGAATTCTTGAGCTCTTTCAATTACGACACTCCTTCTGATCAACCACTCTCAACCGGTAGCGTCCAATTTCAGATGTTCAACCGCGAATATACTCTGGATCAAGAAGTAGTGGCTACGTACTTGCATTTTAATAATGCACCAAATGCTCTCCGCACAATTTTTCAAGAACTCAATGGTCGTTCATGGGAACAACATGCTTTCGACCTCTGGTTTAATCTCACTGGCGAAGTTCCTACTGGTTGGAGGGCTCTACATGCTTCTCACATTCAAAACCCCGCTATACGTTATTTTCAACGTGTTTTGGGGCATACTATTTTTGCGAGATCCAACAACCATAAGGTAAATCAGCATGAATTATTTTTCCTTTATTGTGCACTTAACAATCTCCGTTTCAATGCCGCACCTTTTATGCTCCAACACATCCAAAGCTGCGTCAACGCCCCCGCTACAAACCCCTTTCTGTTTGGCGGTATCATCACTTCCTTGGCCTGTGCCTTAGGTCTTGGTGATGAACTCATCTCCCTCTCTCATCTCATGATGCCTGCTCAATCACTGGACCTCACTTACTGCCGTGACTCCTACTTGGTTTCACCCCGCCATGATGGCCGATACACTTTGGTCGTCAACAAAGTTCTGATTCCTTATGTCGTCCTTCCATGCCCAGAAAGAATCAACATCCGTTATGTTCAGCGTTGGAGGCTTATTGAAGATAATCCTCAAGATAACCAACCTGAACAACCTAATGAACCTGTGGATGCAAATGAAGAAGAACTCAACCAAGGGCAAGCTGATGTCAACCAACCTCCTGAAAACAACCCTCCGCCTATCACTCTTGATGCCATGTATGCTGCAATTCAACGACAAGACCAACTTTTTCAAGCTATGCAGACAAACCAAAATGAAACACTGAGGCTTATTCGAGAGATGCAACAAGAGCACCGTGACTATGCTATTAGGAACGAAGGCCAATACACTGAAATTGCTACACAGTTGAATGATCTCTACATTCGTGTAGATGGCTCTCCTACTGATAGACGTCGCCGTATTCGTACAAGAGGCGCAAGCAGTTCTCGCAACCGCAACACTGAGGAGTAGTTTTCATGCATTGAGGACACTGCATCATTTAAGTCTGGGGGAGTCGTATTACTTATTTTAGTTTTATTTCCTTTTAGTTTATTTCCCTTCCTTGTAATGTTTTTTCTAATTCAATAAAGAATATTTATGGAATTTCAAGTATTATCTTTATAATTCCGTAGTTATTTTAATTTCTTCCATTTTCTTGAGCCATAATAAATTTTTTGCTCCTAAACGATAAAATGCAAAACCCCACACGTTCGAGAAATACGAAGCTACTCAAACACCAAAATGCACAGAAATTGTCCTAGATTCAAGTCAATATCCTTATTGTTCCAACACTCTAAAACCCCCAAGTATGCGTAACCGATTTGAATACCCTTTATACCGAAACCATCGACTTTAATTTTTGAAGTAACCCTTAGTAGTTTATTCTAGCAGTCGGCACCGTCTTAGATACCAACTACGCAGAGAGTCGATGAATATAAGTGTATGATCCTCATAATAATAATTATGTGCTTAACCGTAATAAGAAATGTGCCTACTAAGTAAGGTGATCCTCACAAGATCATTTAACCTAACGGTCGCAAATCTCAAATACAAAGAATTTAAAAACTCATTGTTGATTGGTTCAGAAGTCATCTGGTACTGAACTTGGTAGGAGGGACTATTGTCCGATTCCCCGCGATCTACAAATGAGCGTTAAGGAGTATACCACATAATTGTGCCAGAACTCCATAAGAAGGATCATAGTCACTAACCGACTAGTCTGCTATGTGCGTGTCAAGATAATGGGCTTAATGTGATTGCGCGCGAATGAAAAGGGTGAAACATGATGACGAGTCAAGGTCGAGCTATAATGGCATGATTCGAATTGGTATGCATACTGGGAGTTGTCTAGTGTCGCTACTATAAGTTTATTGCTAGGATCTGCAACATTATCCTCAAACAAGAACACTATGTAGCTGAGTATGACCGAACGACGTGGTGGAAGCATATTTCATTTCGCTGTCCTCCTATCTTTATCTTGTTATTTTGCTTGAGGACAAGCAAATGTTCAAGTCTGGGGGAATTTGATAACACGATTTTATATCGTATATTTAGCTTGAAATCCATAGATATTTATAGCATTTTCCGTTCATTATATTGATTTATTATGATATTACGCGAGTTTTTGCTTTGTTTCAGGTTTTACACTCTTATTATGACTATTTGTGAAAAGGAGAAGAAATGGAGCTAAAACGACCACTATTTATGCCTAAAAGATGAAAAATGGGTGCTGAAGTAAAAAGGGAGTGCAAATAAGGCCCAAATGTGCTAAAAGAGACCCAAAAGCCCAAAGAAGCAATCCAGCCCACGAAGGAACCATTTGTGAGTGGCCCAACTAAATGCTGCAAAGAGGAGACGCACGTCTCCACGTCTCATTGGCCACGTCAGCAAAAGGGAGACGCACGTCTCCAGCCCCCTACATTCTCTCCACTTGAGACGCACGTCTCAAGTCTTCAACGAAGCTTCCCCAAGAATCGGAGACGCACGTCTCCAAGTCCAAGTCTGCTGGAGCTCCTCTTTTCACGCAATCCAACTGCAAAGCCTCACCTATAAATAGAGGCAGATACTTCACTTCAACCTGTCCGATTTCCTGCTAACGAAGTGCTGCCGAAATTGTACCGTGCATTATATTTTCTGCTTTCCTTTAATTCAAACAGTTATTTTCTCACAACGATTTCTACACCGGAAATTGTTGTGAACCTTTTATAAATCTAGCCTTACGTTAGATTTATCTCCTTTTATTTTCCTTGTTTTATTTTCCGTCCGTTTAAATTCCGAAGAACGATCCAGCCAACCTGCGGTGGAAGTTCAGTACTCGAAGATTCAGTTTCAATTTATTTAATTCAGGTTTAATATTTACTGCCTTTATTTATATATTTATTTGCATGATATATTATATGCCAATTAACATGCCTTTTATTATAAGCCAAATTAATTTATGCATGCTTAACTGTATTAATATGTCTGGCTAAATTACTAAGGTATCGGTATGTAAAGTAAGTTAACCGTAGGGATCCGAAATAAATTGGCTTAATTATGTTTTGTTAATTATCACCTGTTTTTGGTTTGTATGTCTAATTTAATTAGTAAGTCTTAAGAACAATAGAGCGAAAGTTTGAGGTCTTAAGACGGTCAAAGGTTAAAATCAATAGAGCGAAAGTTTGAGATCTTTAACTGGATAGTAGACATAGGACATTAGTTTTAAGGATGGCGAAAGCGTATTAAAACTAATTGGGACTTATTTATTTTCAAAAATTGTTTTTACACCCGAGCGGGATGGCGAAAGCGTACGTTAGGGATATTAACTTGTTCCGAGTCAACAGAGCGAAAGTTTGAGATTAGGAGATTTAAATAGATAACAACTTCATAAAACAGGCATTTTATTAATTACGTTGTTTCCAAAAAGCTCTTCTAAAATCTAATGGGATGGCGAAAGCGTACATTAGGATTAGGATAGTAATCTAAATCAACAGAGCGAAAGTTTGAGACGAGGATTTTTAACCGATTGAATTAGTACAAATTTTTAATTAAATTATGCAAAAGCCAATGGACCTTCGCATCACCTTAAGTTAAACGAAATACATACTGATATCTGTCTTTTATTATATTCTTTATTATTCACAATCACTCTCCCTTAGGAACAATCGAAATATTAGTAGCCCTAGCTTTACATAGTAACCTTAGATAACGATAGATCGATTCATAGTCCCTGTGGATTCGATATCTTTTAAAACTACACGACACGACTGTGCACTTGCAGTCATCAGATTTATAGACACGTAAAGTCGCGATCAAGGGGGTATTTGGAGGGGAGAGGAGGGGAGGGAATGTGATTGTTGATATTTAATAAATTAATTTATTTACTAAAATATCCTCTGTTTAATTTTATTATTGCAAAATTATTATTTTCTTACGACTGCTTCTTCTTCTTTTTTTGTGATTTTTCTTTATTGATTCTATCAATTTATTATAATTATTCTTTACCTTCAAATTATTATTTTTATTTAGTAAAAATTTTAATCTTCGCAATTTTTTATTTTTATGTTTATTTATATTAATTTTTTTTCTAATTTTATTATGTATTCTATTATATATATATTTTATATAAAATTTTAAAACCATTATATATATATAGGGTTAAATATGTTTTTGGTCCCTATAAATAAGTCAAAATCTAGTTTTAGTCCCTATAAAATTTTCGTTCAAAGAATGGTCCTCTTAAATTTTTCCGTCCCCATGTTTAGTCCTTGCCGTCTATTTGCTCTAACGGAAGCAGACGTGGCATGCCACGTGTTACGCCACGTCACTAAAAGTCAATACTGTAAAAAACTATGTTAGATTGCGGGGGTTTTAAACCTCCCTAAATTTGAATATTTTTTTGAAAATTGTTACATTCTAAAAAACAATAGATTAGCTACATTGAATTATCCCCACCCACTATCCAAAAAAAAAGAGGAATTGGAGAAAGTGAACACTATACCAAACTAGGTTATTTTTAAACTATAGTTTGGGATATTTACAGGGACCTAAAACATATTTAACCCATTAAAGATTTTCAACAAATAGATGCATCTATGAAGGTGACAAACCTGCAGCTTATTTTGGTAGACCAACTCCCAAATCTAAAGCAAGTATGGGACAGAGATCCAGAAGGAATTCTTTGCTTCAAAAATCTGCCGGTTATAGAGGCTACACGCTGTAATAAACTAAGCTATTTCTTACCAGCTTCTGTGGCCAAAGATCTAAAAAGGCTTGCAGGCATTTCAGTAAATCTTTGTGATGGAATGGAGGAAATTGTTGCTTGGCAAGACGGACTGCAAGCACAATTAATGTTTCCTGAAGTAACCTTCATGAAACTGTATGGTCTGCCAAATGTGAAGCGTTTCTATGAGGGGGGACATATAGAATGTCCAAAATTGAAGCAGTTGGCTGTGGGCTTTTGTGAGAAGCTGGACTTGTTCACAACAGAAACCACAAATGAAGAAAGACAAGCAGTTTTCTTAGCTGAAAAGGTAAGGAACCATTTACTGTTATCTCTTTGTTCCAACTCATAAGAATTACATATTTGAAATTGACTTCAAGAGAAAACAAGATACCCAGTCTTGCAAAATAATTAACATGCAAATAAATAGGGAAAGTAAATAAATTTTATCCCAAAGTGCAACACTAAACTTTTTTTGCCAACTAACATACTAACAAAACTTTAAGAGTTTATAGCTAATTAACGCACTCACACAAAACTTAAACTTGGAAAATTTCATGCATAAAAGTCTCCCCTACCATATTTAATACAATGATACCATGTACTTTGATTTGATCATGTAATTTTTGTGTAATCTATTAGAAATTTCTCCTTTATTGCGGTTCAACCCTAGTCGGTTTCCTTCATTGCATCTTCCAACGCTTTCAACGTGCCCATATCATGTGCAATCATGGGAATGAGTTGGGTGCGGTGAGAGTCTCAATTGAATTGTATATGGCCTGAAATATTATTTATAAATGGAGACATGTAACCATTTTGTTGAGTTGCGTTAAGCTCAATCCAATACTAAGAAAAATAACATGGCATATCAACAAAAAAAAACTAACAGTTTAGCAAAGAGAATGCATCTACTTAAAAACAATGCTAGCAACATGCCATATAAAATTATAACATACTCCTTTTAATATATACACTATCATTTAATGGAATTCATGTAGATCTCACTAAATTAAATAGGTTCATGCATATCTCACTAAATGATGCGGGACCTATGTGTGAATTCTATTCATTTACAGTTTTTTTAATCAAAATTATAGAGAAAGAAACATATAAAAAGGATTGGTAATTTATATCCCTTCTTAGCTGTGGAATAAGCATAAATATATATAACTGTATAACAGTATTTTTTCCCCTCCTATTTAGCACCTTTATTTCATCTTTCTCTAGGTAATCTCCAACTTGGAGTTCATGGAAACTGGCTTAAAGGATCTTGGTAATCATTGAAGTTGTATTTAGAAAATTGGTTTGTTTAGAGCTGGTGAGATTAAAGGATCTTACAAGTTTCTGCAGCTACAAGAACTGTGAATTTAAGTTCCCATCATTGGAAAGATTGATTGTGAGAGAATGCCCCAAGATGGAGACATTCACTGTGGGTCAGACAACAGCACCAAAGCTTCAAAATATACTTGCCATTGAAGGAGAAGAAGAAGAAGAGCAACGGTATTGGGAAGGTGACTTGAATATCACTATACAGAAAATTTTCAAAGACAAGGTCTGTGCTAAAAGATTCGAGTGTTTATCATTGTAACTTGCCGGTGCTCAAATTTCAAGAAGATCATCAGGAGCAACCCCTTATTCCAATTGAAAAGGTACTTCTTACAACTTGGTCAATAAGGCCGGAACAGTTTAACTTGCCCTAAATGATATTAATACAAAGTATACCTAACCTAACAGCATCACATTGACAAACCTTCATAGATGCATCTATTTGTTGAAAATCTTTAATGGGTTAAATATGTTTTAGTGTTCACTTTCTCCAATTCCTCTTTTTTATGGATAGTGGGTGGGGATAATTCAATATAGCTAATCTATTGTTTTCTTGTAGTGTGAAGAAGGAGAATATATGAATCAAGACTTTAATTAATACTGATATTTGTAGGTAAGAAAAAATTAGAATGTAACAATTTTCAAAAAAAAAAAAAATCAAATTTAGGGAGGTTTAAAACCCCCGCAAGCTAACATTTTTTTTACAGAATTGCCTTTTAGTGACGTGGCGTAACACGTGGCGTGCCACGTCTGCTTCCGTTAGAGCAAATAGACGGCAAGGACTAAACATGGGGACGGAAAAATTTAAGAGGACCATTCTTTGAACGAAAATTTTATAGGGACTAAAACTAGATTTTGACTTATTTATAGGGACCAAAAACATATTTAACCCATATATATATATATATATATATATATATATATATATATATATATATATATATATATATATATATATATATATATATATATATATATATATAAAGTTAATAATAAGTTATTTTATGTATTTAAAAGTTGTCATCAACGCATAGATATTTTTGTGTCAAGAGTTATAATATGTATTTTTGTGTTGTCAATTTTTTTAACATGATGTGGTAAGTTATACATTTTTAACCACTCAATATTACAAATATTATTTCCAAAAAAATATTTATGAAATTTTCACATTTGAATATCATATGAGTTATATAAAATCATAAGGATAAAAATATAAATTATTAATAAAACGCATTACATTCGTGAACCAAACATATTTTTAACCAAAATCCCTCCTCTCCTCTCGTTTGAACCAAACATACATGTTATTAATAAAAATCCCTCTCATTCCCTTCTCTTCCCTTCTCTCCATTAAAATCCCTCTTCTCTTCTCCCCCTCATTTGAACCAAACAGACCCTTAGGGTGTGTTTGGTTTGAGGTAGATAGAGAGGAGGGGGAGGAATATTTATAATAAAATGTGTTTGGTTCAATTTTTAGGAGGGGAGCAAAATCCCTCCAAATCACATTTTTGGCGTCCCCCAAATCGGGGGGATTCGGAGGGGAGAGGATGGAAGGTGATTTTGATATTTTAATAAATTAATAATATTTACTAAAATATCCTCCATTTTATTTTATTATTTTAAAATTATTATTTTCTTTCGTGTTCCTACTTTTCTTTTTTGCGATTTTTCTCGATTGTTTTCATCAACTTATTATAACTATTATCTACCTTTAAATTATTTTCAGATTTTTTTACTTAATATATATAAATCATAATCATTTCATTATTTTTATAATTTTTTTAATATTTATTTATGTTCATGTTTTCTTCTAATTTTGTTATTTATCCTATTATATTTTCTTTTGTATCAAGTTTTAACTCATTCACTTTATTTTATGTATTTGTTTGGTTAGATGATTCATCACGATTTAAAAATTGTTATTAGTATATAGTTTCATTTATGTCGGAGATTTATAATCTGAATCAAGTGTACTCAGTTTATTAACGTTATGACTATTAAAAATTTTATTACGGAAATATTCGGTATGAATTTTTCATATTTGAATATCATACGACTTTTATAAGATCTTAAGGATAAAAAATGTAATTTGTTAATAAAACCCCTTCCCTCTCCTCCTGAACCAAACATATTTTTAATTAAAACCCCTTCATTCTCCTCCCCTCTCTTATTTTGAACCAAACACTTATCTAATTAAAAAAAATTCTCACCCCTCTTATTCCCTCTATTAAAATCTCTCTCCCTCATTTGAATCAAACTGACCCTTAGGATCCGTTTGGTTGGGAGTAGATGGAGGGGAGGGGAGGGGAGGGGAGGGGAGGGGATAATTATAACAATATGTGTTTGGTTCATTTTTTATGAGGGGAGGGGAGGGGAGCAAAATCCCTCCTAGACTCACTTTTTGCTCCTCTCCAAATTGGAGGGATTTGGAGGGGAGGGAAGATTCAATAATTATAGTTTTATTATTTTCCCTATTTTAACCTCAATTATTTTTTTTAATTCCAAAATTGTCCTTATTGAATCATTAAAGACTAAATTTTTTTCTCTGTATTATTTCACGTTTATTTTTTTTTCTATTGTATGGTTTTTTTCCTTTTATTTTGTTGAAGTTTCCTTTTTTATATTAAGTTATTTTTTAATAATAATAACATCCTTATATTTATATCAGTTTTTTTTATAATATATGATAGTAATAAGGTTTTTTTTATTATAATAATAATAATAATAATAATAATAATAATAATAATAATAGTAATAATAATAATATACAAAATATGCAAATATAATATATTTATGTTATAAATAAAAATTTTAACTCTAATATTATCTGTTCTATTTTTTAATATTTTAATATTATTTTATTTATTTTTAATTATAAAAATTATTTTATTGAGTTAGATGAATGAGATGATCAGATAATGGTTTGATTTGCGTTGAAGATATATAATTCAACTAATATGTGTTGTTGTTTACGATTATATTATGGTTTATGAATGAACAAGTTATTATTTGGTGAAATTTACTCAATACTATTATTATTTAGAATTATATTGTTATTTAGAATTATATTTACTAAGTACAAATAATAATATTTATTAAGATAAAAAGGTAAATTGATTTTAAAATCCCTCCCCTCCCCTTGTGAACCAAACATACTTTTGTTAAAAATCCCTCCCCTCCCCTCCATTCCCCTTCTTTGAACCAAACATATATTTAGTTAAATTCCCTCCCCTCCCTTCCCCTCCACCCCCTCCCCTCGAATAAATTCCCTCCCCTCCCCTCCCCTCCGTTGAACCAAACGGACCCTTAGGGTCTGTTTGCTTCAACGGAGGAGAGAAATTTTAATAAAGGGGAGTGGAAGGAATAGGGTATTTTAATTAAAAGTATGTTTGGTTCAAAAGAGGGGGAAGGGGAGGAAGGAGTTTTAATCAGAAATTTGTTTGGTTCAGGAGGGGAGGGGACGGATTTTAAAACTAATTTACTTTTTAACCCTTAAAATATTATAACACTCATGCTAAATTAAATAAAAACAATGTGTTATTCAAAAAAAAATTGTCAATTCACAAACAACATAGATAATCTAACACAAAATATTTAATATTTCAAATACTTTAAAATATATTAAAGCGTAAATAAAATATTGATAAATTTCATACAATAATAATATGTTCTATGATCAGATGAATTATTTTATCATCTTGATGATCCATCTAATTCCATAAAATATTTATAAAATTAGATTATAGATAATATATATAGCTCATATACTATAATACAACACATGAATTATAAAACAATTAAGTTCTTACCAACAAAATAATAAATAAAAATGAATACAATAAAACATGTGAAAAAATAAAGAATGTTAAGTTAGCATATTAATAAAAAATAATAGAGTTGTCGTAAAAAAATGGAGGAATTCTAATAAGGCGACAAAAATTAATGTATAATATATATTAAAAACAATTTAGGATTTTAATTAAAAAGTGAGGATAATTTTATCAATATAACAAAATTTTTTTTATCATAACTCCTCTCCCTCCCCTCCCCTCCAAATCCCTCAAATTTGGAGGAAACACAAAATTGCTCCAAGAGGGAATTGATTACCTCCGATCTCCTCCTCTCATAAAAAATTGAACCAAACATAATTAACTTTAAATATTCCCTCCCCTCCCCTCCAAAACCCCCGACCAAACGAACCCTTAGAGTGTTAACCTTGCAAATCCACATCAATCTGTTGTACTAAAAATTATCATCATTAGATTGAAAAATCTCATTTCTATCTCATTTTTTATTCTTGGTTCCAACACGAAACATAAACGTTTAAATCAATTCATTAAAGATCTAAAAATGCATAGCTCATGTGAATCGATCCAATGAATAAATTTAAGGTCTAAAACAAACTCATGAACCAATTGATCAATTGTTTGAATAGTTTCACCTTCCAAATATTCCTAAATAATCACTTGAATCGGTTTAAACATGACTTGTTGATTTCATTTAAAGAACCTTTTAATTGTTTTTCATTAGAATTTTATGTTTGTAACCTTTTAAAAAAAGGGGAAATTACACTGACCTCCCTTGAGGTCGGTTCAAATGACACCCCCTCTAATTTTAAAATATGCACTAATTTCTCTTAAACTTAAATATACCAACAAAATATTTTAGTTACATATAATGTCATATATATATATATATATATATATATATATATATATATATATATATATATGACATTATCTACGATTTCTGTAACTAAAATATTTCGTTGGTATATTTCGTAGATAATGTCATATATATATATATATATATATATATATATATATATATATATATATATATATATATATATATATATATATATATATATATATATATATATATATATATATATATATATATATATATATATATATATATATATATATATATATATATATATATATATATATATATATATAAGAGTGTTACTAAAAATTAGAAGGGAGTGTTGTTGTTATTTTAATAAATCTCAGGAAAGGTTAGTGCATAATTTAAAACTAAAGGGAGTGTGAGTGCAGTTTTAATAAATCTCAAGGGAGGTAATAGGAATTTCCCCAATAGTATTATTCTTGAGATGAAAAGTGATGTATATTTTCATTTACTAAGATGATTAAGTGTTGAGTGGTACTGGGTTGTTGAAGATAAGGGGTCTACAAGTGTAATTGCTCCCTCTAGAATATGGTAAACTCCATTTTAGAAATAGTGAAAGTTATTCTCATGATTTCCATTAGGGACTGGATTGGATTACACAAGAGGATAAGCAATTGAATAGGTATAAATAACAGTGTCATCTTCTTAACCTGCAACTTAATTCACATTGTTTAGGGGCACTTACAATTGAGTAAATATTTTAACTATTGAATAGACATGGTTTATGATTCTGTACCATATTCTAATGCAACATCAATTCAAGACATTTCTTCGTATATTGTTTATTGTAAACTCAATTTTGGTGTAAAACATAAGACTCTACAAGAGCTGCAACATATCCACAACGTTCTTTTGAGATGAGGAACAAAACAAACGAAGCAGAGCCCGCCAAAATTCAGGAAGGTTCCACCCCTTTTCAAAATCCATCATCCCACATGTAGGAGATAAAAAAAAAAACTTTTATTTCATTTTACAAACTAAGTAGCCCAACAGCAAGACCTAGAAACCCTAAAAATTGACTACAAAATAACCAAAGAGAAAGCTCTACATGAAATAGCTCAGTGTTTGTTTTATTCTTGAACCACCTTCACCATATAGTTCATTCCAATGTACAAGCTGTGTCATATTTACTGAGTCAGGAGAAATACTGGCACACACCTGCATCAATCAATACAAAACAAAGTTGTTGTACATATTACTTTTAAAAAAAGAGATTTAGAAGAAGCAACACTTCATACCTGTTGGTGAGCATGTTTAAAGTCTTTCATGTTTAAAGATCGGATGTCCCCGCTGTTACATAATGCAGGAGCAGGTCGACCTTCTTCTAGAGCACTAGCACGTTCCTGTAATGCATCAAACTCATGAGATCTAAGTCGTCTCCTTTTACCCTCCAAGTAGCAGAATTAACTCAAGTTGACTATAAATACAATGATTCATGTATTTATCCCAACAGCATGAATCTTTATCGTCAAAAGCTATATAAAGTATAAACCACTAGAAACATCAAGCATAACAACAATGTAAGATCGAATGAGCCATACCTTTTTTTCCTTTTCTAATATCTCTTTAATTGGACAATGAGCAGCAGTTACACACAAATTCTGCATCATAAGAGAAACACCAGATATTCACTAAAAATAATAACACTAAGATTTAAAAGTCTAGGGGTAACATGAGTAAGAACACGAGCAACCTTAAGATCACTTCCGGAATATCCATCAGTCATACTTGCAACTGCATCCAAATCAACATCAGGAGACAATTCCTCTTTTGCAAGTATAACTTTCAATATTTTAGCTCTATTTGGAGCATCTGGCAAATTTATCATCAATCTGCATCACAGACATTACAAAAACTTGAACATGCCCCATATCACAAAACAATAGGAAGAAGAAATCAAAGAAGAGTATGGTATCTACCTTCGTGGTAGCCTCCTAATGACAGCCTCGTCTAGGTCAAAAGGCCTGTTAGTGGCAGCAAGCACAAGAACTCGTTCAGAACCCTTTGTACGTAAACCATCCCAATTAACCATGAATTCATTTTTCATTCTCCGCATGGCCTCGTGCTCCCCTGGATTTTCTCTTCGACCCAACATGCTGTCAACCTGAAACAAAGCTAGTTATGTCTGATGAATCAATACAAACCAATACAATTTCGCTCAAAAAGGCTTACTTCATCAATAAATATAACACTAGGAGCAGCTTTACTCGCCAGAGAGAAAACAGCTTTCACGAACTTCTCAGCTTCACCAAACCACTGGAGCAAGGAGCAAGAACAAAAGTTTGACATGCAGAAAAAATTGACAGAGGTTGGATCAAAATACACCCAGTGAGGCATAAATTGGACCTTAGACATAATCTTTGACATAGAAATGTTGATGAAGTTTGCACCAGCTTCAGTTGCAATTGCCTTTGCAAGCATTGTTTTGCCTGTTCCAGGGGGGCCAAATAATAGGATACCCTTGCATGGCTACACAAAGGGTTGTTCAAAACGTGAGCAGATAATAAGTTCACAGCCAGTTATCACCGAAAAAATTTACATCAATTTTTTTAAGAAATGACTTAATCTAAAATCTAAATTGAGCTTAAACTGAATCAGAAAAAATTATTTTCTGAATTGAGCTTAAACCGAATAGCTGAGTAATTACAATGTGTAGCAATCTATACAGACTGAGTTTGCTGCTGCTAAGGAAATCTAATTAGCTAGTTACCAAGGAGGCTTGGGTAGTTACAAGAAAACAGTAAGGTGCAGAAGACTATGTGAGATCTCATGAGCTTGTGTAAATGTACTCCCAAATAATGACTAAAAATCAATTTCTTAAAACCAGTTGCCCACAGCCACAGGAGATGCTTTTAGCTTACAGATGTCAATTAGGTTAAGTGGGGCCAGAGTGCAGACATCAAATGCTTGTTTTTGCTTAGAATTTAATTTAACCCCGCAAACCCAGCTTGTAAAATGAGGTATAGCCACCGCTTATAATCACTACTCAATGCGAGACTATCCAGAATTGGATATTTTGAGCATGACCCTACTGGCCTGATAATAACACATTGCTCAACGAATCTAAAAGATGATATATGATATCATCTTAAAATATGAGTTGGACCATACTAAATCCAACAAAACAAGCCTGTAAATGTGAGACTCTAAACAAGAATAAAGCCTATTAAAAGCATCATAAAAATCCATTAAGCTAAACTAACTAGTGAAAGAGCATGCAACAAAAAGAGGAATATCTTAGGAATCTATCTCACAATTTACAAACCAGACATAAAGAGCAAAAACCTGATAAACAATAAGTTGAATTTCAATATTTAAAGGAAGTAAAACCTTGGTTAATTGCCCTTTACAGAAAAGCTCAGGCCTCTGCAAAGGAAGCATCACCAACTCCTTCAGCGTATCCTTAACATTTTCAAGAGCCCCAATATCATCAAAAGTAACATTGATGTCGCTTGGTGGAATAACATCAGCCAAAAGTCTATTTTCAAAATCATTTTCTGTTACAATATCCTGTTTTCAGACAATACAACAAGCAGGATGATTTAGAGGATAGTGTTCGTGAAAGAAGTTGGTCAAACTCTTCCAACAGAATAACTTATAAGGAACAAAGCATGAATGAACATCTAAACAGCAAAAGAGCATAACAATCACCTTATGAGAGTTCTTCATGCCTTTTGACTCATTTTGGAGAGACTGCAACATCCCACATCCATAATGGATGCTGGGGAATAACATAATGGCATTACCATTGTTAAACTTCAATTAAGGACATGTATTATTATAAACAAGTCGATAAGCATAGTGCAGGCTAGTAATTACTTCTCACACGACAATATAAGCTTTGAATCTGGATTAGCTTCCAAATTCTGCATGTGGTGGTGGCTTAGAGCCCAACTAATGATCTTCTTTGCATCTGCAATGTAGCAAGCATGATATAGGATCAAGAGTTGTGTGGCAAATCCTATGTCCTTTAACTTTAGTTAATTCTCTTTATTTTTATTTGCCATTATTACCATTGTAATTCCTTTTCCTATATAACCAGTCCAAGACTGTAGGAAAAAAATATGAAAGTATGTTTCCCTTTACTTTCTACTTTCTTAAGCACTTAATGGTGGAGAACATACTTTCATTCGTAAGTGTCTGATCTTTAATGCACAAGGTCTCAAGTCCTTCTTCATATTCAATTCCAAAACGGCTCAAAACCTATAAATAAAGCTTGTTAGGCCGTAATTATTGTAATTTAAGAATCTAATTGCAACTGTGAACAATCAAATAAATAACTGATTTCAAGGGGCTTTGAACTTTCAACTAATTTGTAAAATAATCCATTATAGGACTTGTATCAGAAACTACTAAATGAAAAGGCTTAAGTAGAATGTCAGCTTCAATACAATATTTTTTTTTAAATGAAAGCCTTGAAATAAAACTTTGAATGGTAAATCATGCAATGTGAGAGAAACAAGGTATAGCCGCTCATAAAAAAACACCCTCGCCTACCAGACCATTCTTACAAAACTGATATGAGAGAGACATCCAAAGGATAAGAAAGCAGTGATACACGAGTATCATTTAGAAATAAAATCCTAAGGATAACTTGTATTAACTTTTTGACTGGTATCCAACAGTTCATGACTAAATCATACTCAAATTGCTTAGTACCATACTGAAATAATATATAAAGGAAAGAGCCGTATAGCCTCTATCTCAACATTTTTTCGCTGCAAAATATTATTTCCATTTTGCTGCATGAATTAGAAATACCATATTTTGCTGCATGAATTAAAAATACAACCAAATACAAGGTACTTACAATGTGTAGTTGATGTAAATTTGCTTTTATTTTCAAAGCCTCTACATCTCGAGCCAGCTGCTGCTTCCATGATGCTAGAAGTACCTCATCCTAATAACAACAGGAAACACATTATGAATATTATATAAGGATAATAACACAACACAACACAACTAATGACATACAGTCCACTCTATATACCTGTGGTATGTGAATTTTAATTTTATTTGGGAAAATATTAGTTAAAGCTTCATTTAGTTTTGATACTTCCCTTTCCTTGTCATGCAATTGTCCAGGACTACCCTGAAAGGTTGAAAAGACAATGTTGGTATAATTGAGAAAGCCTAAAGGAAATATTGTTAGGAAGCATGTCTGAAGATATGTATAATACAAGCATATATTAGCAATTCCTATTTCTCTCTTTTAAATTGATCGAGAAACAATGAGAAGGAGATGTGGTCATCACCAAGGTGGCCAATTCAAGAGGTGCAGCCTTATTGCTACCAAGACTTTTTAAAAGTAAACCAGCGGGATGCGGCTGCAGACCAGCGGGATGCAACTGCAGCTAAAACAGTTATATATCAATGATGTGAATGACTTAAACGCAAATTCAAACAGGGAATGGAGGGATGTTTTAAAGGCACAAATATATAAAATTATCCACTTTGTATATCACTAAAACATGGTTTTTCAATTCAAATTAAGAAAATATATATAAATCCCATAATATGTAAAAACCCATATTCTCATAGACTAACTAATTCATTCTTTCAAGAATATTTTAAGCAAATAAACCAAATGAAATCCAAATGAAACCCAAAAGAAAAATTTCCAGGGACTGTCGGTTGCAAAGTTTAGAATGCTTTTCTAAAAAGATGAATAGCTTACAATTGAAAAGTTGGACGCTAGTTACTAGTAGTTTTATAAATATAAAACCTAATTGGAAATCCAATATAACATAGGGCTCTAGAGATCAATTTAACCAAAAGAAATTATTACCTTCTTCTTGCAATTGCCATTGTCAGGAAGAGTGTGTGAACCTATTACCACCACATTCTTTGGAAGTGTATCAAGTTTATGTCTAAATGAAAATGGACATCCCTTTCCAACTATTGACTTCTCGGCATTTTTCATGAACAAAATGAATGGTGTACTTCTACTCTCCCTATAAACAACCTGAAATAAAAACAAGTATAATATGTAACCGATGGATTGAGGCCAAAATTTAGACCACAAGTAGAATAAAAAGTGACCTCAAACAATGTATTAATATGTAATTTGTCCAGTACTGCCGCACCACTGTTTTCCAAATGAAGATCATTGACTGGAAATAGAAAAATTGTAAGTTACAAGAATATATAATATCCAGAAATATAAGTGATGTATTAGAGGTAAGATGTTACCATTGCAGAAAAAGCCTCGACCAGCCTCAGATGCACCTCCAAGATCAAGGCCGTCATGTATGAGTTCGTCAAATCTCACACCAATTTTTTTAGAGTGTGGATTATCATCAAATAGCAAGACAATCTTTCCCTGACTACCATTAGTTGGGCCCCTATATGCGAAAATGCTATTAAGAGGCTTGATGAATTAAATTTGTGGGGTGGGGTGGGGTGGGGGATACATATATTTTCCAGAAAAGAGGAGAGAATATGAAAGTGAAGACTTAATTGCACTTTTCAAATTTTAAAGTATGGTTTCTATATCTATATTATAGCTAAAGTGAGGTTTTTGCCTCCCAATAAATTATTGGGTGAATCAAATCCCTCAATTTTTTAGATTGTTATAACTCAAACCCTCCATCACTAAACAAATTTTAAATTCTCAAACTCTTATTTTCAATCGATTGCCAAATCTCACATCAGTGGTATAATCAATTCAATTTAATCATACACTTCATTAAAAAGTACAAATTGTCAATAAGGATTGTTTCAATAACACTTCAATTAGGCATATAAAGATCCATTAACTACACTTCATCACCAGATATAAAAAGTTGCTCCAGCATGTTTGTTCACGGTAACTTATGCTCATTGGTTCATCTAACAAGTGCAAATTGTTATACACAACAGTTTATCGATAAGAAAAAAATAAATAAATTCAGAATAGTTTTCGACAAACTTGTACCTTGAAGATGTTTCATGCAAGCCATCAAAAGAAGGGCAGCTAAACTTCACTCTATCACCTGCATTATGCATGGAAAATACAAACAATTTGAGATTAACATATGAAGTTTGTACACTCGCTGACACTAACATGAAACATGACACAACATAAACATAAATTACAAATACTTTTCTTAATTTTAAAATATAAAATTAAGGAAAACGGTTCATAAAGTATAATTTATAATGGCATAGAGTTTCAAGATTTATAATAACTTGACATACGCCATATTTGTGAAAATAAAATTTAAAAGTTGGAGAAAAAAAAGTTGGTATGTGACAAAGCACCCCATTCTTTTTTTTATCAAGGTTGCTTAAAAGTTCAATAGTTTGGTTAAATAGCCAGTGGCCAACAGCCCGCATAGTAAAAAACAAAATATATACACAAAATAAGCTAAGCTGAATCTTATATCCAGAACAATAAAATTATAACAGCATATTTTGGAACTGAAATTCACTAAATGAATTTTAAAATGTGAGCTTAAAACAGCAGGCAAAGAGAAACCATAATAGAACAATCTGATATAGTCATGAAATTTGGAGTACAAATTTTGAATCGTACATGTAATGAGTATGTAATAGAAATCAATACCAAAGTACAAATTCATAATAACGACTGACTTTTATTTATGGCAGAATGTGCTTACAACATGCACATAATTGCAACATATACATAATTTAAACAAAAAACTAAAGAAATAAGTAGTATACTATTAAAAGACAAATCCTACCCAAGAAAATCGAGAGTCTTGGTCTCTCCCTCCCAAAACCATTCAAAAACTATCTCATAATAAGTTTCTCATATCCTTTCCCTATTTATTCCTAAATTAAATAATATAACTGTCACAATAACTTTTCATAACTGCCATCAGAAGAAGTCTAACAGTATGTTATATCGTTTACATGTCGGACATAGGCACAGGTGCGCAGCACCTAAAACGGTGTGCATGTGCTTAATGTTAAGCAAAAGAAGCTAAAAGAAAGATAGGTAAGAAGGATCACATGCCTAATTTGAATAAGCATTTTTTGGCTGTCACAGTGGTAGATGGTATTTTATCATGATCCAAATTATGTTGAGACTCAAGGCCAGTTGAATTGGATGTCTCTGAAGAGCAAAACAAATGCAAAAGCAAATGGCTATCAAATATGAGCAACTTAGCTCCAAAGTGTTTTGCAAGTGCTTTTGCCAACGTCTCCTGATATATTTCTGATCCTGCAAAACAACAGAATTTGGCAATTAAGGGGAAAAATCACTTGGAGTGAAAATAAAGGAAACAGAAAAGAAACATCCACACACCAGCTGGTCCCAATAGAGAAATACGAGGGTTTATGGCAATAAGATCATCTTGAGTGTAATTTTGATGTTCTTTAGGCTTCAGGTGTATAAAGCATGCAGCGACCAAGACATTCTTTGTGTTCGCACTGCAAATAAATAAGTGATAGATTTATATATCAAAGAAAGGAGCTACTATTAACAATTCATCAAAGAAATAATGACCTCAAGAACAGTACATGAAAGGTTCAAGCAAGACGCATAAATAAATAACAGATTTATAAACAAATTCTTAAACGAAATCGCATGTATTGTGCCATTTTCGAATCCTAACTGAAACTAGGTATTTCTAGAAAAGAAAGCTACATGTAAAATGAGAGCTAGTATTTAATTTGGAAATCCTACTTATAAGAGCAGCACTTAGGCATAAATTCAAACACATTGGACAAACTCAAATATTAAAAAGAAAAGTTTACTGTGTTCATGAGTAATGACAACACAGTAGATATAGAGGAGAACAGAAATATACCTTAAATAGTATGGGAAGTTGTCAAAAGAAATTTCTATTTCTTTTCCATCCAGTATTGCAGCACCAAGATCTTCTTTAAATGCTGAACAGTTTTCAGTTACATCACAGAGAGTAGAAAAACGAAAGACTTCAGTAGGGTCTGTTTTGAATTTAGGACGAGAAGGCGATTTCAGTATTGTCTTAATGTCACTTTGACATTCCTCATTCACAAAATTCCGCTGCTGGAAAATCTAGGTTTAAGGTAAATTAAGAAAAATCACCCATGCAAAGACAAGTTAAAAGACAAAAAGGGAAGTTGGAGTTTGGACAATCAAGAAATAATATATATTCGCACTTCATGAAGCTACCAGGAACTGAACAAACTAAAAGGATACATATAAGTGATTTCCCACCACTTCAAAAACCACCTCATCACCCGAGTAAAGCGTAATTATGGTATTCGTATTCACAGGTAACCCATTTACTAGCACAGATCCTTTGCTGCCAGTACTTTCTAGCACAGCTACTTCACTTCCCGAGCACTAGTCATTTCCAAAAACAACACTAATCATACTGCACATACATATCTTAGGTATTCTCCTTAAATAACTATATAGAAGGAAAAAAATCAAAGCATATAACAACGTAGCATTACAAGATTAGAGAACTTTGTGAAACAGGGACCAGTAAAATGAAAATATGTTGCATGTGCTTACTATTGTGTTTAATTAAGAACCTATATACACACAATTATATCAATATGTCCAACTCCCTAAAGTAAACTTTATCAAGTCTTCAAAAGTACCTCAGCACGTCTGATCGTGCATAAACATTCACATAAAGGCCGATCCTTCAATACCATGTGGCAGCTTCTACTGGAACCAATTGTAAAATTTGATTCGAAAACATCCACATTTGGAGTCTGCAGCAGTATCAAGATCCCAAATTAAAATGTTTTGAACTAGATATATCTGATAATCTTGCAGATAAGAACACGAATTGGTTTTCATTTGTCTATTTGTCTCATTACAGATTATGGAGGGTTCTTATCTATAACTCTAAAAAAATCTTCCAAAGCTACAATACATGTGGAGTGAACAGTGATGATCACAGTGGCAACTAAAATCGTTATTTGAATGAACATGAATTTACCTCTGCAGTCTGTGACAACAAACGGCACCATGCAGTATCTACAACTACTAAAAAATTCCGCCGACCTGTCTGAATAACTTCATATCACCAAAAACAAAATCATGAAAATCAAACTCTTGTTGCAATATTACCGAATTTGAAATAAATAAGAACAAATTCAAACGAAATGCTTAGCGCTAACGTGTTCTTTTAGAGAACGGCCTTAATCTCAGTTTCTCCGGCGAACCACCATCGTCAACCTGAAAAACAAGAAGAGACAGTAATGCTTTTACTGGCGCGAATTCCACAAAACCGAACCGAGATTGAAAACTGGAAAGAAGGAGGAAAGAGGAAAAACCTTGTGTGGTTCTGAAGTGCTCGTTTTCTTCAGCGAACCGCCATCGTCGACCTGAAAAACAAGAAGATACAGTAATGCTTTTACTGGCGCGAATTCCACAAAACCGAACCGAGATTGAAAAGCGGAAAGAAGGAGGAAAGAGGAAAAACCTTGTGTGGTTCTGGAGTGCTCTTTTTCT
The DNA here is from genome assembly GCF_029867415.1 of Vicia villosa. NCBI lineage: Eukaryota > Viridiplantae > Streptophyta > Magnoliopsida > Fabales > Fabaceae > Vicia > Vicia villosa. The sequence continues at coordinate 55,655 of NW_026705065.1, forward strand.
CCGGCGAACCGCCATCGTCAACCTGAAAAACAAGAAGATACAGTAATGCTTTTACTTGCGCGAATTCCACAAAACCGAACCGAGATTGAAAAGCGGAAAGAAGGAGGAAAGAGGAAAAACCTTGTGTGGTTCTGGAGTGCTCTTTTTCTCCGGCGAACTGCCATCGTCGACCTGAAAAACAAGAAGACGCGGTGATGCTTTTAGTGGCGCGAATTCGCTGAAACTGGAAGAATGAAGAATGAAGAAAGATGAAAAACCTTATGGCGTTTTGGTGGGGAAGGATTATTATCTTCAGAGGACGAAGATTTTTTGGAAGACATGGATTCACTGCGTCTTCTTGAAATCGCGCTTCTTTTCTCTTTCCGTTTTCTTTCAAAAAAAAGAAAGAGCTTTTGCGTTTCTAACTTTTTCTGTTAGTTGATTCTTCGTTTTTATAATGGAGAATTATTATTGTGCGCCAAAATTTTAAATGTAGTATAAAATTTTAAATGTAGTATTACGTTTGTAGAAAAGAATAATAACTTGGTTTATAAATGATTTTTCACTATTCATTCATAAAATAAAAGTTATAAAATTAAAAGAAGAAAATAATAAATTAAAAAGCTTAATATCATCAACTATCAAATACTCTATTTACGAATTTTCAACCTTTTATGTTCTCCCTTTTAATGTCGCTTTTGTTTATAAAATAAAACTCAACTTTTTTGTTCTTCAACTTCACTTCCTTTAAGCATTTCTGTCAATTTATTATTTTAATAAAATTAGAATTAAAAAAAAAAAAACTTAAATACATAAACAAGAGAAGGGAGACATCAATAATAAAGAGGGAAAAATTGTCAACTTTAAATTAAAGTATCAAATTACATTAATATCCCAATATTGTTGTTTTAAACAATTCATTCTACAAAGAGTAGTGGGATTTTTTTTTTTACAATTTCTTTGTAGGCCTCCTAAGAAGGAGAATCCCTGCTAAAAATCTTAAAATATCTTATGTATTTTCGAAAATCTTTCTTTTCTAGATCTTTTTAGAATTCGGAGATGCATCTTTGAAAAATATCAATTTAGGGGTGTTTTCGGAGATACATCTCCGAAAACACCATTTTCACATTTTTTAGGTGTTTCAGAGATGCAACTCTGAAATATGCCGAAAACTATTTTTTTTTGTTTTCTAAACAATGTTTAGTCTCGTATTTTAAATTAAACGACAATGCTTGCTATAAACTAAATATAACACGCAAATTGAAATAAAATACTAATATTATATAAATAAAAATGTCAAAAAATATAAATCGAATACAATAAAGTCAACAATAAAAAATAAATCGGAACCAACTACTGAGTATGCCTAACCCTAACTCCCTGGGATTTCCTCTGTCTCGTATAGGCCGCTTTACCGGACGCGTCACCGACCATCCTCTCCATGATGGCAACTGCCTCTGAACCGCCGTGCTCGATGATACCCCAGTCCAATGCGTCCCGCCCAAGCATCTCTATCCGCTGGCATATCCGCAGGAGATCAGGGGCATGGTCATCCTCGGCTTGCTGGTTCTCCAATATCTCCTCGTGTGCTGGCCTAGGAGCTCCGGGAGCATCGGGTGTCATCAGAGGATGTGACACCCGATAAAAGCATGTCACATACCCCTCTACATAATGCCACTCCTTGGTGGCCGGATACGCCGATACTCCTCCGGGACCAAATGATGCGCCCAGTCCTCAAATATAGCAGTGAGCTCCACTCGGGTAACTGTGTCGGGAACAGCCTCAAACGGTGACCTCGGTATCATCTGCACACGTCAAAACTGCCTCATGCACCGCTCCGGCATATACCTCACCATGGTGTTGGCCCCGCATGCCAACCATCCAGAGTATAACGCGATGCGGTCGAATGACACAACATCACGGTAGGCCCTGTTCAAACACAAACACAAACATGGCAGCGAACATCATCCAGTCGTCCCGATCCTGAACCGGAATATCTCAGAAGGAATGGGCATGTTCTTTTCTCTCCGGTCAAATCCCCCAAGCCGGTTATGTTTTGAAACATTCATTCCTTTGACCAACTCAAGAGGACTCTGATGTCTTTTTTCGAGGGGGAGTACAAACCCGACGAAGTCATCAGAAAGATCCAGAGGCTTAGAACAAGGACCAATTTTGAGACCGGCGAAAAAGAACGTTGGTGGGATGGCGTGGAAGGTGACGTTGATTTCGTTATAATGATGCATGGAACATATGGCATCGTGTTGACTGTTGTAAATTCTTAGATTTCTTAATTTTGAGTTGGAAATTTCAATGTAATGATGTTTTTATTCAATGAATGGATCTTTTTATCGTTGCAAATGTTCCTATTCTGATTTTTCTGATTTTTTTGAGTCTCGGTTTATTCCGTGGATACAACTACGGAAGCTTTCGTAGATGCACATACGAAACAAAACAATATTAAACAAAAAAGTATTGCTTTCGGATATGCATCTGCAATAACTGGAGGACATTTTTATCAATTTGGTGGTACGTAAGAAACACATGCGAGAGGGAGAGAAATCCTCTGTTATATTTGTGACCATTTAAACTAAAATACTACAGGAGTTTTTTATTTATCAAAAAATTATTCCACTTAAAAATTCAGTCATTCACCAAAACACTTAAATATTCGCCTTAAGTAATAAATCTAAAGATCAATAATCTAAAACATCTAGAATTGTCCCAAAAAATACTTTTAAAAAATTATAAACCGTAAAAAATCTTGATTTAATTTCACAAGATTAATATGGTCAGTCTATTTTAAAAGTTTTTAAAAAATTATAAATTGTAAGAAATCTTGGTTTAATTTCACAAGATTCATATTTTAAAAGTTTAGACGAGTGAAAGTGATAAGATTGATGAACTCAATAGAAAAGAAAAAAGAAAACAAATTGAAAATGAAAAGCAGAAAGTCGCAAATGACGAAGCGAAAATAACAGGAAGAGAAGAGATCATGAATGCAAACTAAGAAGTAAATCAAAGTGAAGTTAACAAGTAAGCATCGTTTTCTATCTTCTCCTATTCATCATCCATTCATTCCCCAAAGGACGAAACCTAACCGTAAGCAACGCTTTCTCTTTGCATCTTCAAAAATAGTTCTCGTTTTCGTAATTAGGGTTTTTCATTCATAGTTCAAAATTTTCAATTAGGGTTTTTGATTTCAAACCCAATCCATAAACGATGAACAACAACAGTAATCCACCTAAGAATACAGCGGCGCCACCGTCGTTTTTGAGCAATTCATCCATTCCGGTTAATCCCCAACCAATTCATCTTCTCACTCATTCTCAGCCACAAATGCAAGGTGCTTCATCTTCTCCTTTCCCCGGTCATTTTCAGCTATCTCAACCTCAAAACCATGTAATTTCACAACAACAACAACAACCACAACCGCAATTTGCAAACCCTCGTGCTCACCCTCAAACGCAGCAACAACAACAGTATCAACAGCAGCAACAACAACAGTATCAACAGCAGCAACAGTATCAACAGCAACAACAGTATCAACAACAAAAGCCTTTTAACCAAATGAGTAATAACACCAACAGTAATGTGGCTTCTCCTGCACCTGCGACAAATACTACAACTTCATCTGCCAAGCGGTCGCATCATAAGCAGGGTTCGCGCCCTCAGGGTTCTCCAAGTGGTAATCAAACCTCTGCCTTTAAAACTATGGAGTTAACTCCTGCTCCTATGAGGAAAAAGAGGAATTTACCTGATAATTTGATACCTGAAAAGGTGGCTAAGCTTGTTCCTGAATCTGTGCTTTATACTCGGTTACTTGAACTTGAGGCTCAGATAGATGCGGCTTTGAATAGGAAAAAGATTGATGTGCAGGAGGCTGTTAAAAGTCCTCCTTCGTTTAGGAAAACTCTTCGTGTTTATGTGTATAATACATTTTCGAATCAGACCAAATTGGATGGTGATGTTGAGGAGCCGTCTTGGTCACTCAGGATAACTGGGAGGATATTGGAAGGAGATGGTAAGGATCCTGTGGTGGAAGGGATTACGAAGAGGGAAAAACATTTGTACCCAAAGTTTTCGGCTTTCTTTAAGAAAGTTACGGTCTATTTGGATCAGGGGTTCTACCCGGATAATCATGTCATTGTATGGGATAGTGCTCGGTCGTCTGCCCAACAGGATGGTTTTGAGGTAAAGAGGAAAGGAGACAAAGAATTCACCGCGGTTATTAGGTTAGGAGTGAATTACTCGCCGGAGAAGTTTATGGTTTCTGCACCGTTGTCTAAAGTTTTAGGGATTGAGTTTGATACCCGCCCTAGAATAATGGCTGCTCTTTGGAACTATGTGAAGTTCAGGAAACTGCAGAGCCCGAATGACCCTTCATTCTTCATGTGTGATGCTTCTCTCCAAAAAGTGTTTGGGGAAGAAAAAATGAAATTCGCCATGGCTTCACAGAAGATATCACAGCATTTGTCACAACCGCAGCCTATACACCTGGAGCATAAAATCAAGCTTTCTGGAAATTGTCCAGCCGGAACTGCATGTTATGATGTGCAGGTTGATGTGCCTCTTCCACTAGAGAAAGATATGTCTTCATTCTTAACAAGTATGGAGAAGCACAAAGAGATTGATGCTTTTGATGAAGTGATTTGTTCTTCTGTAAAGAAGATTCATGATCATCTTAAGAGACGAGCTTTCCTTCTTGGTTTTAGTCAATCTCCAGCAGAGTTTATTAATACATTGATTGCTTCTCAGAGCAAGGATCTGAAGTTGCTTGCTGGAGATGCCAGTCATAATGCTGAAAATGAACAACGGTCTGAATTCTACAATCAACCATGGTAAGCATTATGCTAAGTCGCCTAATTTGATTTGTGTTCTGACTAAGAGGCATGCATGAATGTTATGTAATCTACATATTGGTTTGCTATGACATTAATGTTTTGAGTTTTTTGCTATATACTGAGAGTTGAAGAGAGCGGCATGCCTTAAATTAAACACGTCAAGTGTGCAACTTTGTCTGTGTTGGGCACTAATTTTAGAGATGACACGACACTTTAAATTACTCTGTATTTCACACTCTTTGCAGTATCCGTGTTTGTTATGTGTTCTTAGATGGTATCTAGTAGTAAATGGTCAAGGCTCCTTCAATGTGATCAAGTAAGGGTGAATACTGATAGACCGGCCCTTCATTTTTTCAGAGCATATTGCTATCTGAATCACTAAATTCAAAAACACATACATCCCTAGTTATTCATTTTAGAGACTAAGGGGTTTTTCTGTGAAGCCATATATTATGGCTTCTACAGAGTTTTGTTTGCGCTCTGAAATCGTTGGAACATTATTCAGACAGCAAAGTGTTCTAATTCTGATTTGAGGAAAGAGTTAGTAAGGGATTTCATCTAGATGTAATGTTATAGTAATGAAGATTTAGGACTCCAATTGTTTGTGCTTTTTGTATGAAAACATATTTTGTCTATGTGCAAAACATATTTAATAAAACTGGTAATAATTAGATTCATCCTCGCATGCCTGTTGTAGATCTAAATTTACTTTGGTGGAAAAATCACTTTAAAGGACTTTTTGCATATTGTATTACCATTTTATGGCTTCTAAGGAGTTTTGTTTGTGCTCTGAAGTGATGCATACATTATTCAGAGACTAGACTGCTATAAGTTTTATTTCTAAGGAGTTCTGTGTGTGCTCTAATATTATTGCCATAGGAGTGGAGGTTTAGGATCCATTCTTTTTTTTTTGTTATTTTACTATACACACATTTAAAAAACTTGGTAGTATTTCAGACAAGTTTTTCTTACAAAAAACCTCAAGTTCTTTTTAAAACAAACAAATCTATTTCATAAAAGTGCATTTTTAAAAGTTTATCTCTAGTGAGGAGGTTTAATCATTTGAACTGGGTGATGATAAACAATAAGTATGGAATATATGACTACGATGTCTTGTCGTTTTTGTTCATGTATATTAAAAGGTGTTTCTAATTGTTTTTTATTCTTATTTGAATATTTTCAGGGTTGAGGATGCTGTAATTCGCTATCTGAACAGGAAAAGTGCTCGAACTGATGCTCCATGAAGCATTTGATGGAAAATCGACCAGTCTTGTTCTGTCGTACATTTTTTGAATTAAGTAGATTGACTCAAGTTTCTGATTACCCATGGCCATGGGTTGTTGTTGGAGTCCCTTAACCATATTTGTATCCATTGATTCTCATCTACTCTTATCTCCAATTACCCAGTGGTAAATACTAACAGTTTGCTAATTTCTTGTGTCACATCAATTACTATCGTTGTAATGGTATTACTGAATATTACAGCATATTTAATGGAGATATGAATATGATAGAGAGTTTCATATCAAGATAAATTCATATATATTTTTTCTATTGGAGGAATCTTAGGTTGCAGAGTGAGTGAGTTGCATATAAATTGTTGAAATATCTTATAAGTTTAGATCAAATGTGTCTCCATGTTCTTTTATGTTTTTTATTATTGTAACAATTTGATTCTTTTAGTTGTTTTTGTTTTGAACTAGTCTTTTAAGTTACCAACCGTTTATACTGTTGGACAAAAACCATGAATCCATTATAAAAATGCTTAGGTGTCAATTGTCAGTCTTGGGTGGCAGCTAACTCAGTGACATTGTTTAAGGTTTAGGTGAATGTTGACTCTTCTTCATCTTGGAATCCCCCATCAACAATCTACTATATGTATTAATAAAAAATACATTCAAACTATCAACGTTTCCCTTCACTTTAAAATTAGAGAAATGTTAGGTTTACACCGACACCGTAGGTTACATGATTTTAATTTTAAAATATTTTTCGGTGTAAGCATAACATACCTCTTAAAATTATTACCAATGATCCCCCTTTATTTTAAAATTTTTTCACTTGGAAAACGTTAAAATATTAAAAATTTAATTTTTTAATTAATTCACTCTATTTCTACCAAAAGCTGTCACCTGTTAAATTAATATTTGACATTTTTTCAATTTTCATTTTTTTTCTCTTTTCTCATTTTTTTCAATCACTAAAATCTGTTGGTCCGCCAAAATCTGGCTCAACAATTCGTTCAATCTGTTCCGTCTTAAGCCCGTCCTTTTTATACCTGTTGACCCGTCAAAATCCACGTCACGGACATGATTTTTATGTCCATTTTCACTTGACAGACTTGTCCACCCCAGTCTTTTTTGGCGGACTTAAGGCAGAGCAGGGCGGACAACCTATTTTGTCACACCTAATTTGAGGTGGCGTCCGAGAATACATTTGTGAAATTTGAAGGTATTTCTTGAAATGTTATTTTAAATATTTAATCTTTTTATTGAAACTTTTTTTTGGATATCAAAATTTTAAAAAATACTTAATTTTGAAGCTATTTCAAATAGATTTTCATAAAAATCATTTTTGAAATATCACTTTTTTAAAAAATTACGATTTTGACCATCTTTGATCTTCAATAATATTTGTTTATGGTATAGGATATCAAAAATATTATATCAATTTTTTAAGAAACGAAAATACAAAAACATGTAATATTTTGAAAAACAGTTTTGAAAAATCTATTTTCAAAAGAAGTTAAAGGTAATGAACTGTCAGTGTAAACTAGTTTTACACCATTATCTAATAAAATTATAACATTCTGCCATGTCATATCAGTATTTTAAAATTAAAAGTGTAATTTAGTTAGATACACGCGTCTGATTAGTTGACGGTTAGTACTTGCCCTTTTTTCTCTTTTAAAAAATACAAAGGCCCTTAGTATAACTATGATTATTTTTTCCTTTCTCAATAAAAAGAAAATTTATAATTATTTAGATACTAGTACTTAGACCCGTACGACGCACGAGTTAAATATTTTTTAAGTAACAAAAATATTTTTAAAACACTTATAATTTAGAAATTTTACTTATAGTACGATTATTATTGTATAGATAAAATGTCATTGTTATTAATAGTATACATAAAAAATTTAATTTAACTAAATTTTTTTTTTGTAAATTATAAAATAATTTAAACATTTCTAATTTATTAATAATTTGTGTAAGTTTTAAAAACAATTAACTCGTTAAATAAAAAAATACCACAAATTTAAACACATATAAAATCATTTAGTTTACTAATAATTTAATCATATAAAAATTATCCAAGATAAATCGTTTATATTATAATTTTTAAAAAATAATTAAAAATATATTGATATAAATAATTTTTATATAAGTTGCATTTGCAATTTAAAATATAAGTTAATTATTTTGATCTTTTATAATATTATTTAACTGTTTAAAATAAATTTAAATAAATACAATAAATACAAAAGTGCGACTACGGGTTAAAATTTATTTAAGTAAATAAAATATTTTAGAACTAATTATAATTTATAAATAAAGTTATAATTACAAATTTACAAATAATTTAAGTAAATAAAATATTTTACATACTAAAATGAATAAATGGAAAAAAAAATTCACTATATATTGTCAGGAATTATTTACGATTCAAATTCTTATATTTTTCATAAAATTATATTAAAAAACTTATAATTTCATATTTATTTATTTATTTATTGTCAAGGATTATTTTTATTTATTTAATGTAAATCCAAAGCAATCAGAGAACTTTGAAGACCATTTACATAAGAAATCAACATAATGTTCACTTATTAAAACTTCATTTTGCTCTGCTTTTTGACTCTGCCTGAACAAAATGTAAAAAAAGCTATGAACTTAGAACTTCGGAATGAGTTGTGCATCGAGCTGCTTCTATGATTCCCTGGTAATCCTTGACTTTCTGCAAAATAAACACAAAAATCAAACAAAAATCCTAATTGAAGATGAACATGTAAAACCCTAAATAAAAAGTGAGAATGAAAGATTTATATAAACCTGACACAAAACCTCAACTCACACACTCCATAAACCCCAAACTCACCAGCCCTCACGCACCTTCATCAAAATCCACAATCCATCAGATCCGCGCAGAACCAGACACGCAGCTCAACAACCCATAACAATAGCAAAAGGCATCTAGTGGAAGCAAATCGCAAGCAGTAAAAGAAGAGGAGAGGATTTCAAATCGCAAACAGAGCAAGAAGATTCAAAGGATTTAATTGGAGAAAGATCACCACCGAAGATGTAGTGCATCATTGTTGTTGTTTCTTTTTTCAATTATGTTCTATTTTGATTTTCGTCCTCCCTTTGTAATATGCAAATTACCATCGAAATCGTTAATGAGAATGGGGTTTTGAATAATGGGGATAAAGAGGTTGAGAACCGTGAAAAGCATAGAGAAAATTCACGTGAGAATAAAGATGAGAGAGAGGAAGGGAGTTTTTGTCTCGTAAATTAAAGAATAAGAATGTGTGGCTGTCAAAGAAAATAAACAGTTTATTTTGAAAAGTTTCATTGGGCTGTGTTATTTTTAAAGAAAATAAACTTTTTTTTTTAAAATACATTCAACATTAATGATTCGTACACTAAATATAATCATTTTGAAAAACATTTTTATGGACTTGACTTACCACAATATTAGAAGATTGGTCAATTAAATAAAGATTTAAACAATCTAAAAATAATAGTATAAATATTTTTTAAAAAAGTGTTAATTATAGAAAAGTTAAATAGACAATTGAATGATTATTTCAAAATGACATTAAAAGTTGGAAAGTTTTTGTTTCCCCACGAATTTTGAAAAGTTAAATAGACACTTGAATGATTATTGAATTTTTTGAATTAATTTAAAACAAATAGATATAATTAAATAAAATGAATAGAATTAAATTAATTAAAACTTTTCTTTTATAGCATAAATAAAAACACCAGCATGCATGAGAGACTGGTAAGTGGCAAACTTGTCAAAGTTCTCATTTTGCTTTTTTATTACGTATGATTATTTGTTTTTAATAGAGTCAAGTCAATAACAAAAAGAGTCGCTGTGCATTGAAAATGTATAAGAGGTCTAATTACTTGTACTCCTAGTACGCGTTACATAATTTTTTTTTGTCAATTTTTTTCACTAACAGTACCTCTTCAACAGTATTGTTAATTCTTCAATTCTATCTTTAATTGAATTGGTTTTCGATCGAACTATGTTGACTAAGATTGCACTGCAATGCTACTTTACTTGACTTGAAAGCATTTGAGAAGTGATTCCCATCCCCTGACTAAGAATTAAAATTAAGGCTTTCAATTTATAACAAAACTATCATAAAATAATACATAATAAGACACTCGGTAGACAATAGGGCCAAAAAGATAATATTCAAATTTAGTTCCAGATCCTATGTTACATTAAGAAGAAAAACTAACTACTTTTACATTGGACGCCCGATTGACCAGGAATTCCACCCTCCATGCTATGCTGACCCGTCTGCATCTTTTAGACGTGCAATAAGCTCCTCCTGTACATTTTACTTCACTAATTAGAATGGAAAATATGTATGAAACTTGCACTAGCAAGGACATTGACAATAATCAGTCATGGATAAATAATAAACCAGATCACAACAATTATATCATTTCATGAACTTTGTTATTGTTGACACATAAATTTGAGATTAAAATGGTCAATTCAAATCTATTTATACTTTATTTAAAATAGCTCCAAACAATATAATGCCACATCACAAAAATTCTAACGTGTTCATCCTAAAATGTTAGACTACATCTATACATTCCATGATTCTTATTCTTTTGTTAATTTCTCATTTGACAGTTTCTTCCGCTCATTCATTCTTACATTATGTGTTGGATTCACTAAACGTATTGTATAATTGTAACAGTGCATAATAATATCTTTGATTCATCAAACGGCTTCTTTGATTTAATTCATTAAACGTTTTATATATGAGTAAAAGTGCCAAAGATTCTATTATCTATATTCTGCAGTTAGAAACCATCGCAAAAACACCATATCTCTTGAACTTATATACCCTCTTAATGCTCGAGAAAGGACACACTGAAAGCAAATGCCTTTGCGCTACACCAAGCAAACCATGTCAAAAGTAAGTTGGGTGCCAAAGGAAACCCACCCCAAATGTGACTAGAATTCATGGTATGTATTCTCTATACTTGTGATTATGCTTAATTTATTCATTTCTTAAAATTATTACCGGTGTCGGCATGTTAGTATCAATATGGTTTTCACTGTGTCGTACTTCATAATCCGGGTTTGTTGAATTTTTCCATCCCTAACCAATGTAACCATCACCCATCATAAGGATCTTGGAGATTTCCAGGTCATTGTTTGAGACTCTGAGTTGGGTCTAAGGCCTGAAGCATTAAGTTTAGTAGCCTAAAGTCATACAAAGAATTGATTAAATTATTTTTTGATTAAGAAATTTAATAAAATAAGCTTTTTTTCCAGACAAATCATTCAAACGGCCTATGTTGGGGTAGAAGTTTATGACATTTTCTGTCAATGTTCCAGAGTAAAGATTCAATAGTATACAAATAAAATTATTGCACTTAAATAAACAGTTTAAGGTTATAAAAATTATTGATGTTTTTCATTTATATCTTTTAAATTCAAAGGAGTATTATTATGTCCTTTGATTTCGATAAGAAAGTCTATGTTAATGCATATTTAGACTTAGTAATATGTTTCTTTAAAATATGAATAAGGAAAACATGTGTTCTATTTTTTTTTCTTTGAAAATTATGTATCTACATTTACTACTACAAAACGTTTAATGAATTAAATCAACGTGTTCTATTATATTTACTATCTAAACTTTTAGAGGACTTTTAAGTTAATATATCAATTATCACAATTGTTATATTCTCTGTCTAAAAAATACTTATATCTAATGTTTTGTTCATATATCTTTTTTATAGATGGCTTGTGTTCTTTCTTACATTATTGTCATGTCATTAGTTTGTACAATTTGATTTAATATTAGAATATAAAAATTGAAGAGCACTAATTATGTTTGCATTATGTTTGCAGAGATGCATTTTTATGCTTTTATCATAATTACTATTATTATTTTCATTGCGTGAACTCATTCTCTACATGCATATCATAGCTCAATTTATGGGTTTTCTAGATCTATTGTCACTATAATATGAAAGTATAAAAGGATATTGCAAAGGCCTATCTCAAAGAGAAGTAAATTCTACTCCCAATTAAAGTAAATATAATTTTTACCATCATTTTGTTTATTGAATCTATGCATAAAAATGGCTACTAATGCATCATATTAATAATGTCTTTGATCCTTGTATTTCTTCTGCGAGCCACCAACCACTTATGAATCCAAATATTTGCTTTAATATGATATCTTTATTTAGTTATTATTAAGAACAACGATAAATTACACATGATAGTATTAGAATTGAAAACATTAGAATGGAAGATATTATGACAAATGAAAACATTATAAACAATGAAAAAATTGCACATGACAGTACACTTTTCGATGAAAAATTAAAAAAGCGTTTACTAAAATAATTTCAAATATTTTACCTTAAAACATTAAAAATATATATTCATACATCCGCGCATCGCACGGGTTACAATCTAGTATATGGTTAATTTTGAGTGGATAATAGTAATGAATATAATAAGGAATCACAACTCAATTTATAAAAACTATTAACCATAATTTTCATGTGTATATTAGAAGGCAATTATGGTTAATGAATATAATCTAATTTATATTTGAACACAATTTGAATGGTTAAAGGATATATGTATATTAAAAGGCCTGAAAGTTGTGGTTAATGACAGTTCAAAATTGTGATTAATTATTTTTAGTAGTTGGGACACATTGTTATATTTATTAATCATCCACTAAATGTAATTAATCACAAATTTTAAATAATATTGTCAATTGCAGATGGCAGAAAAGCAGTTTGATCAAATTCCGCTATGCTACAGTGTTATTTATAATGATAGTGTTACTATAGCCACTGTTTGACAACATTTTTTGCTAAATATGCATATCGCGGAACAATACTGGTTTGTCAAATTCTGTTGAGCTACACAGCCGCTATATGACAACACTGATTTGAACTGTTCAAATTGAAGTCAAATTTGTGTCTTAAAATATCATTACTTATGTGATATACATGTCCGGTCATTAAGCAAAACTTTTAAAAAAAAATTTTAAAAAAAACTACCAAGAAACTCATGAATTCATCCATAGGCTTGTATGAAAATGTTGTTTCAATGCAACTTATGTATGAATGTATGTTTGAATTATAGAACTACTTGCCTTCTTTCCTTTGGTTGGAAGACCTTTAGCTCTCAAAAGAGCTCGAAGTCTCTCTACAGTCAAGCTCTGAAAGTTCCTATTAGATGTTTGACTGTTTGATCCCTCTGCATGTTTAAAAGCCATAGCAAGACATTAGAAATATTGAGATATACTATAGAATACAAGTGGCAATAAATGTCCAGCCATCTCACTATGAGTCTAGGGATAATAACATAAACACTAAAGTCTAAGAGAATCAGCTCTAGCTAAGTGAGCCACAAGCTCCTTGGCCTTAGAAAGGTTCCTAATGTCAAATACATATGTTCTTGGTTCAATGTAGATTCAACTAGTGACTAGTAATTATATAAAGCAATCAAAACATGAAAACCTCATTTGATAAGAATTTTTCTAACAAACAAATATGTCTTGAGAATACAAATTTGATATACATTACCAAACATGATTTTTTTTATCTGTTTAATTTACATTCAGGAAAAAAAGATTGGCAGAATTCTATATTAATGTATATACAAATTACAAATATAAGCTTGATAGCAGTTTTAAACTATGAAGCACGGACCCCTCTAAAAGTAGGCGTATCGTGGTGTCCGACACTTGTATAACACTCGTATGACACGTGTCAAAAATGTCAGACAAGCGTCGGAAAAGTTAGAGAAGTATTACCTAAAAAAATAAATTTTTTAATTGTTTCGACACTCTTTAAATCAGTGTCGAACACTCGTATTACACTCAAACAACACTTGTAGAACAATTCTGACAAGTTTTTCCAAAAATAATAGTTTTCAACATACCTTACACATATTTTGGACATGTCTTGAAACAATATTATCAATGAAAAATTAAAGAAATTAATTTTCATTAGTATATTTTTAACTCTTCTAATAATAGATAGATAAATGAAGTTTGAATATTACCGTATATATAGCGGTGTCGGTGTTTTATGTTTTTGATATTATCGGTGTCGGAGTGTCCGTGTCGTGTCGTGTCGCAGTGTCCGTGTCAGAGTCTGTGCTTCATAGGTTTTAAACATGTATAAGACAACGACATGAGACAAGTGATGCTACCAAGAGACGTTTAAGAATTAGGAATACGAACTAAAAGTCTCAAGAAAACAAACAAATATTCTTGTCACCAGAAAAAAGCGGTATAAAATACGAAGTTACGAACCCAGTCCTAACGCGTTATAAAGATCATTTAAACCCACCTTGTTGAGAGTTTGTTTGGTTATTTGGTTTCTTGGCTGAAGCACCCAAGGCCTTCTCAGCAGTTCTGATAAAAAGTTAGATGAGACAAAATCAATAACACTAGACCTAGATAAAAGAATGGGAGACATGGCATAACTAATTTGCACAAAAAACTACCAAGCAGTTCAATATAGAGAAAAGCCAAACAAATTATATAATACTCTTGACTCTTCTACAACAGGTGGGGTTTGGGAATAATACCTCTTTTTTGAATTGTCAGATACATTCTTCAATTTGAGTGCTCTGATCAGTATATTCTGTTGATTGGTTTTAATATGTTGCCCTTCTGAAAAAATAAGGGAGTCAAAATCAGTTCCCGACAATTATCTACTTATAGCAAGAATTCATGGGCGGAAACAACCTTCAGAAAAATGTGCCATGGCATTATGACTAAGTGGGTGGAAGGAGCTTTTACTGTAAAAAATAATTCCATAATTTCGACAAAACACATAGGAACAAAAAACCGATAACTGATCCGTTAAAAAAAATGAATCTTTCAATCTTCATTTTGGGGGAGTCGTGGAGATAGAGATTTCGACTGTTTAATGGCTTTGACAGAACATGATTTGAATGACAAATTTTATACTGTAAACAATACTGAATCACCCTTCATCGATATAGATTAAGACCACAAAAACAAGGAGAATTATTGAACCAACAAAAGTACTAACTAAACTTCAATGCAAGTACAAACAGTTGATGGTCAATTACTCGTGCTTCTATAATCATCACTCATCTTAACATGATTAGAATCTGGTAACAAGAATGAAACTTCCGGCAAATCGTGCATCACCATTCTAATATGAAAAATTTTGGTCTGTTTCTTCCCGAAAGTCACGGCTTCGAGGCATAGTAATATATAAGTATCAAAGCTATTGTGTATATATGCTTTACAAGTTGCAAAAGTATGAAAAAAATACCTGGTGGTGTGGTTTCATGATCGCATACGTAAACCCGCATCCCACCCTGTAAAATACAAACATAAATTCTCTGATACAACTTCATAAAAACATTAAAAGGTACAATACAAATTCAATTTCACATCAAGAAATGCCCTAAAAATCTATCATCAGAACATTAACAGCATAACATTGTTAAAAAAAATGTACTTCGTGTAAAAGAATTACAAGCTAGGGTTCTATTGATCTATTCAACAGTCTATACCATTCATTACCAAGATAGATCAATCGGTGAATAATAAATATAAAAACAAAAAAACTAGTGTACTATCTGAAATGGTTCAAGAACACACTCTCTGAAGTAAATTAATAATTTTGACAGTTGAAAAATTAAATTTAAAAATCACATATACATTAGGAAGCTAGGGTTTGATAGTGTTGAGAGGATAATCCCTAATTGATCGGGGAAAAGATGTACCTGATGAGAGAAGATGGAGGGGGAAGTGAAGGTGCCACGAGAGGGAAGATTGGCGAGGAATTGAGAAGCACCGGAAGAAGGAACTGAATCCATGGTTTGGGCACAGAAAAGAGTGTAGTGTAAGTTCGTAACTTTTTCCCTCTAAAGTGTTTATATAGAATGGAAGAGGAAAAGTGGACTCTTCGTTTGACGATGGATCTTTGAGTCTTTATTCCGGCCAGGAGATGGAAAGACTTTGGTAAAAAGGAGGAAAGGAAAATAAAAGATAAGCTAATTAATTAGTACTTAAGTTGAATGAAATTTTACTTATAGTGATGTAAAACTTATATAAATTCTTGAATTCACAAATTTTTGTTGAGTATATAGACAAAATGTATTTAAATATTTAATTTAAAAATAAATTAAATATTTAATAAAAAAGTTAGTGACATAAATCTATTTAAAACATAAAAATTTATAAATACCCAATTAAATTCTAAAAGTGTTTATTTAAAATTTATTTTACTTGATTATGTTTTTTTGTTTTTTATTTTTATTTTTTTACAAAATTTGTCTACGAATATTAATTATCCAAAATTATAAAGTAAATAATGTTTTATTCTAGAATCAAGAATGAGTGTACGAACGATGGTGATGGTGGATCATAACTTTTAATGCGGTGGAGTTTGGGGGGCTTGCAAGGTTAACACTTCAACACTCAAGTCAGTATGTGAGAAAGAAGAGTGAGATGAAATTGAATTTGAAACATGTTAACTCAATATGACACTATATATATATATATATATATATATATATATATATATATATATATATATATATATATATATATATATATATATATATATATATATATATATATATATATATATATAGGGATAGGATCAAATGACACCAAGGTGTCAAAGTTTAATTTGACACCAAATCTCAACCATTAAAAGAATTGATCTAACGATGATACTAAATAGTCTATTTTTTAGGAGAAAAATATGCTATGTATTTTTTTGTTATTATTTTATTTCATTTAGTATCACCGTTAGATCAATTCTTTTAACGGTTGAGATTTTGGTGTCAAATTAAACTTTGACACCTTGGTGTCATTTGATCCTATCCCATATATATAATGGCAAATATAAAATTAATAATAGATGCGGAAGAAGTGTTGAAAATATCAAAAAACATGATTTTATTTATGCAAAATACTTACAAAGGATGGCAAATCAAGCATTCCAAGTTCTGAGACTAAAAACTTGAATGCCTATTACAACACACAAATGATCCTTTTATAGGCAAGGATCCACACGGACGTGAAATTACAATAAACTTAAGAAAATATTTTACAATACATAATGGCCCACATGCCCTGAATAATTCAAATAAAATAAAAAACTTTAATAAAGTAGAGACAATAATTCAAAAGTGAGTCTGAATGGGAGATAATGGAGGCCAATAAGGGGGCGAAGTTGTCCTTTTGCTTTTATCTTCAATATAATTGATCGTATCTTCAAGTAATGTTGACAAGAGTAATCTCCATAATCTTATCTTGAACTTATCTTTGAAATAATTGAATGCTTTATGGAATCCGAATTATTAAAGGTCTATAATTCCATAACAATCATCTTCATTAATATTTTCAGAAATGCTAGAAGCACTATCACTTTCAGATAATACAATCATAGTCTCCTTAATCTTGCTTAAAAATTCTTCATGGCTCGAAGCAGCAGATAAAGAGGCAAGTAATTTTGATCGATCTAACAAGAAAGATGTATCTTCTGGAGAGATGGCCTTTTCCTTACAAAGACCAAGATGAGACTTGAACCAAGTATCTAATCTTGATGGAGAAAGCAATTATGGGTTAAACTTTGACCACCATTTAACAGAAAATTTCTTTACTAATTAAGTGGAAGAGGACCCTTCCCATAATGGTTCAATTGAAAAGATCCATGATGAAATCCATGTAATTCCAAAAACAGCACAGAAACATAGTAAAGACTTATAATGAGGACAAGTAGTTTTTTCTGTAAAATTGTTGAAGGCCTTAGAGGCATAATCAGGAAATATTTCTAAAATTAACCCAACAATTTTGGAACCACTGAATAAACCAATTAGGGAAGCTTAGTGAAATATCTTTGTTAAACCATATAAACCAAGTGTGGTTAATAGGTTCAACAGACAAAAAATTAAACCAAGCATCCATGTAATCAAAGTAAGAATAATACTGTAGAGTAAAGGTTCTAGAAAAAGATTTTAGTTCTGATGGAGGTTGTTTCCAATCAGAAGGAGATAAAACCTTATTAATTTTGAATTTAGAGAACTTAATTTTAGATTTATCAACCTCACCTGTCTGATGGGTAAAAGTAATAGACTCAGAATCAACCAAGATAAATTCGTAGAATTTTCTGGTCTTAGATGGATCTTTAGGTATGAAGAAAAACCCCGGAGAGAAAATTCTTGAAATAGTTTATAATAATGATGAATTTGAAGTACAGTAATTTGTTTCTAAGGTAATATTGGTATGGACAAATCTTTAGTAATGAAAGTTGATTTTGGCAACGAAGGAGGAGGAGTATAATAGGCTAATTTAGACAAGGAAGCTTTTTGAAGGGTTAATGGGTTGGTAATTTGAGAGGTAAAAGCTAATGGGGTTAATAAAGTAGGCTTAATAGTTGTTAGAGGAGTAGCAGGAATAAGAGAGGTAACTTTGAAAATAAAAGAAGGAGAACCTAAAATTATTTCCTTATCTTTTTTATCTTTAATAGGAGGACTATAATCATCTCTGGGGTCAACTGATTTTTTACTCATGTTTTCCCTGTAAAAATTCTCTAGTTTGAAATTCTGGTCAAGGTTGTCAGACTCGTAAAGGATCCGTAGACTTGACTCGCAGACTCGACTCGTAAACTCGTACGAATCTATGGAAAATAAAAAACGACTTTCAAAAACCTGTACGTGACACATATAAACACACACATATATTCATAAACTTGGAAATACCTCATATATGAAATAAATATATATAATAGAATGTCAATTAACAAAAAAAAAAATCGTACTCCATATAAAACTTAAATAAAAAAAACTCGATAATAATACAAACAAAACAAAAAATATATAGTTAAAAGACTTAAATATTAATTCCTTCTTAATTGGATATTACATAAAGCAAAAAAAAAACATGGAAGTTCTTTATAATTATTATTAATAATTAATTAATTAATTAATTAGTAAAACGGGTAAAAATTTACATATTCTTGTTAGCATGTACTTTTCAAAACAACCAAAAATTTGTTCTGCCGTAAATCATAAATGTTCTACACCATTTTATCATGTGCATATTAATACACGGGGATTGGCAATTAGCGGATTTGGTTGAAATGAAATGGTGCATCATCTTTATACAAGAGAAGTATCAATGTGAAATATATATATATATATAAGAGAACACTTACACAATGAAGGATTAATTTACTGCAACAAACACAAACACAACAAGAGACGAGCAAAAGTGACCACGCCATTGATAAAGGGAGGAAGAAACTTTATAATAAGAAAAGAGAAGGTAATAGATGTTTCTAATTCTCATACAGTTTTATAGTTATCTTCTTCTTTTAATTGTACTAGTAAAGGACCCGTGCGCGCAAAGTCGATATATATGAATTAAGAGAAAAATAAATGTCTTAAATGATAATTGTCATATAAATATTAATTTAATTTTTCAGGTTGTAGTTGTCATGATATACATAGAATTTACGTTGAAGAATGTATGAGAATAATTGTATCAATAATTGACTTTTTTTCATTCATAAAATGCCCGCGTGTCCTCCACGTCTCACCTACGTGGTTTTGCAGGGCAGGATAACGTTTTATGACCCATGTATCCATTTATAAAAATATTTGAAATTTATTTCCATTTATATAAAAAAAAATTGTATCAACAATTGACTTTTTTCCATTTATAAAAATATTTGAAATTTATTTTCATTTATATAAAAAAAATTGTATCAACAATTGACTTTTTTCCGTTTATAAAAATATTTGTAACTTACTCTCATTTATAGAAATAATCGTATCAATCGTTGACTTTTTCATTTAAATAATCGTATCAATCGTTGACTTTTTCATTTATATAAAAATATTTGTAACTTAGTCCCGTTTTTAAAAATAATTGTATTAAGGTAGACTTTCCTCGTTTATAAAAATATTTGTAACTTATTCTCATTTATAAAAATAAGTGTATCAACAGTTGGATTTTTCCCGTTTATAAAAATATTCGTAACTTATTTCTGTTTATAAAAATAATTGTATCAACAATTGAATTTTCTCGTCTATAAAAATATCTATAACATATTACCGTTTATAAAAATAATTGTATCAACAATAAACTTTTTCCTATTTATAAAAATATTTGTAACTTATTCCGATATAATTATTCTCTTTTATATAATCGAATTAATTAATTAATATTTTAAATGTATCCCTTAAATTAAACATGAGGATTATTGATTAATTAATAATGAAAACTATAGCAAAATTTATAAATTATATATAAATATAAGTATTTTTTTATGAAATAACAATTAAAAAGAGTTTAATGAATATTTATTGATACCGAAAGATAGTTTTAAACAATTGTGAAATTATCAATCTATCTTTTTAAAATAATTTTGTAATTTCGCATAATCCAATTAATTATTAGTTGTCAACGTAAATTATTTTTATTTTTCTTAAAAGTAAAAGAAAAAATAATTATTTTGTATTTAGCTTTTTAATTTGATTTTCCATTAAAGAAATCTAATATTCACGTTTTCAATTAACCCACTTTTAAATTAACTCTCATTATCATAAAAATGATTTAACTTACAATCATGTTTCCAAAAAGTTTTTTTTAATTGATTTATAATAAATAATAAAAATTAAATTTTTAATATTTTTTATTACAAAAAATCTAATACCCTAACAGATTTGATTTGCTGTTGAAAAATAATATTTTATCAATAATTGACTTTAATATAATTCACTTATCTCTACTATTTTAGTATAATTTGATTTAAAAATTAAATTAATTTTTTTTATTTGTTAATAGAAAGAATAAAACATTTGGAGTTTCTAACCTTAGATAAATCAATCTCGATTTTGTGTGAAATGGAAGTGATTCATAGAATCGAAATATATAAACTCTCCATTCATTTATGAATTTTGTGTGAGAATCTTTAATATATTAAAACCCAATACTTAGCACCTCTATTAATGCCTAATTTTTTTCACATCCCCTAAGAAGAGATATTCTTACATTTTCCTTATTTATCTCAATCACTTATTTGAATTTATTTGTATTATTAATTAATTACTCTGTCATTAATAATAATTATTATAGAATTAATTTTTAATTAATAAATTTTTAACGCAAAATCACATTTAGGTACTAAAAAAAGATTATTAAATTGTTTTAATTATGATAATTAAGTAAAATTGATAGTATACTTACTTTATTGTATTAAAAGTAGATTGCATTAAATATATTTATTTAAAAAATGGTTAATATATTTAATAGATTTATTTTATTTATTAATCTTTAAATAGTATCGTAGTATCATATTATCATTTTGATTAATCTTTTTCACAATAAGACTTGTGAAAATAAGAAAAAAATGAAATCAGTTAACAATATTTTCAAAACTGTAATAATAATTATATTCGATTAGAAACTTCAATGATTAAAATTATCATTTGAAAAATTATTCATATTGTTTAATTTTATTCCTCTATTTTCTATGTTATGGAAGATATAAAGACAATGAAAACTGAAGAAAAAAATATAATATAGGACTAAAAATAAAAATAAAAATAAATGAAAGTAATTATGAAAATAGTTAAGATAAAAATTACAATTAAGGTGTGGAAAATAGTTTAATTAGTATTAATTAGTATAAGAATATAATTATGGTGATAATTGATTCCTTATTAGTTTAATATAGCTATTAATTGTTTTTATTATGAAAATACAATAAATTAGTTTGATTGCTATAAGAAATAATTTCATAATTATTATTAGACATCTCATATGTTTCTTTACGGCGTGTGTATCTTTAGTAGAATACATATAAAAGAAGATTAATAATCTAGACAAATAAGTGATCAAATATATTTATTGGTTAGAAATCAAATGATTATATTAATTGGTATTCAATAACACTCATGTGAAATAAATTTTAAAATTAAATATGTTTTACATTTTATTCCTATACATTTTGCTCTAAGTCAAAAACAAATTTGAAAAACTAAAATAAAATTGAATTAATTAATTAATATTTTAAATGTATCCCGTAAAATTAAATGACAGTGTTATAATATATTGAATAAGATTTATAATTGATATATTAAATTATTGTTTTAAATATAAAGAAGAAGAATAAATTTGTGTGTTTCATAAGAAATTTTTTTGTCACTCTTTTTTTTTTTGTATTAACAAATATTTGTATCATATTTTAGTATAAATGCTAACATTTTAATAAAAAAAATACTAATATTTTAATATAAAAATGCAAACATTTTTTCAAGTCAATTTTATTTTTCGTTGTATCATGTCATAATATCATATATTATTTTTATCAAATATATGATATTTTTGTTTTAAAAAATTACATATAATTGATTGAATTAATTTTTATAGAAAAAAAGGGTCAATACCAACTTTCTGTTTGTACGAAATATTTGATATTTTTATGAATATTAAAGGAATAAATTAAAATTAAAATTAATATCAACTATTTTTTCATGGATATTAAAATTAATGTCAACCTTATAATAGTGCATGTTTAGGTGCATGTTTAGGTAATGAAGGCATTGAAAATATGAGAATATGTTTGTATGCATTTAATTTTTAGTTCTATATAAAATCTTTTTTGTACGTTTATTTTTAATTATTTCATACTTTTTTTTCTTTTTTTTTTGACCGAATTATTTCATACTTTTATGATTCCTCCATTTGAGTTTGAATTATGTCAAGATATTATTTATTTTATTTGTATTGTATGGAAGGTAGAGAGTTATATTTATTGATATTATGTTTGAATTCTACTTCTTTTTTTTTTATGATTAATTAAGCATAATGATTGCTTTTAGATATTGAAAAACTTTGTACCTATAAAATGAATTATTATCACCTAAATTCAATTATTATCACCTACCGCTAATACCTACCTCTATTGGGTCATTTAATTTTTCAGCATGTGGATGAATGTATATAAAATCAATCTATTCTTTTGTTTAACACATTCAATTTAATCAGTATAACTTCAAATAAAAAATATTAAAAGACAACATTGATTATGACAAAAAATAAATAAAATAATTAAATAATTATATTAGACAATAAAACTTTCCTTATAAAATTGATATGATTTCAGATGAATTGTTCCATATATTATCAAGGGTTTAATATTAAGAATTGCATTTGGTGTGAGTCGTGCGTGATTAGAATAAAAGTTAATAATGATGGTAATTAATTGAGTCTTGACGTATAATATATGTGAGAAATCATATAGGGCATGAATTGATTTATTACAGCAATCAATTAATAGATTTATTATAAATGCTCTCATTTTTTGTGAGTATCATAGGTTATTATAATAGTAAATGTCATAGTTAAAAATAAATATATTTTCTTTCCTTAAATAAATATTATAATTACAATTATTAAAAGTTTAGATTTTAATTTGCATATATATAGTATTAAGTTTTTATGTCAAATTACAAATATTGTTTTATAATTTATTAGTTATTATTATTATTATTATCGATGATGATCGATTTGATTATACCATGGTCTCAAATTTTTATTGTTTTGTAATTAAGAGAGTTGTGTTAAAAACATATTAACTTAAATATATTTAGCCTTCCTATCACAATATATTCATAATAAATAAAATAAAGATAATAATATTGAAGGGTTGTGAATGTTTCCAAGAGAATGATTGCAAAATGGCGTTGAAATTGGTTTATGCACATGAAACGTGATGGAGAGCCGCCAAAAATGCATTGGAAGTGGAATAGTTCAACATAATTTTTTTTACTAATAATTTTTTCACATGAGTATATAAATCCAATCCCAAATTTACAACAGAGTCGATAATACAATACAGAAGAATTTAAAAATTATAGGCATGTCCGACGGGCATGCCCAACTATCCGAGCCATTTAAAAATTATAAGCATGCCCGACAATCCGAACTTATTTTTCTGACGGGCCGACAAAATATTTACTTAAATTGAACATATATTAGAGATCATATGTACTTCTGAATTACTATAGCATATAACTTCTAAATTACTACTTAAAGTTAACAAACATAATATTATTCAAATCATTAAATCTAAGCAAATTATTAAACCAATATATTTTTTTGGTGTATAATATGTTTATTTTATAATAATTTTTAATAGAAATTATAAAATTAAAATTATAAACAATTATAAAAATTATAGGCATGTCCGAGGAGTCAGTCCTGTTTTTCCACCATATATTTGGTTTAATAACAATTACAATTTACAAAACATATGTATATAAACTAATCTTTGTATGAGAATAACATTGAAAATTTTTTTATGTTAATTCGTATAAATTAGTATACATTTTTTTACCATAACTATATAATATTTATTTAATATTTATATCGACTTTACGTGACCCGTGCGAACGCACGGGTCCTTTGCTAGTTAAATGCGATATTTCAAACTTCCCAATTATCAATAGTTATTATTTTATTATTTTGATTATTTTAATTTAATTATTTAAAACTATTAATGACTATCATAACCTCAAAATCTAGTTAATCTATTGATTTGATCTTTATTAAAATGTAATAACATGACATTCGTTTTCTTATATTGATTGTAGAAGTATAAATCTCTCCCGTCCAATATTTTAAAATTATTTTATATTTTTATTTTTATTAGGTTATAAATCTGTTATACATATTTTATATTTAAATTTCTATTAGAATTTTGAATCTGTATAGATTGTTATTGCTGCAAATTTCAAATCCCGCTCTATACATTTTTTATTGTCGTCAGAATCAATTATAATTTATTGCTATCTTAACTCAATTTTCCGTTAGAAAATAATGAAACAGAAACTTAACTTTTCGTTATTATATTTTAAATAACTTTAGTAATTTAAGTTAATCTTAACTCAATTTTAAAATAATGAAATAAAAATTAAACTTTTTGTTACTATATTTTAAACAATTTTAGTGACACCGTTTCATAGAAATACACCTTTGTCAACATGAAAAGAATGCTATCAGAGAATCACATACACATGGCAACACAGTTGATATATTTTGTCAATAACATTAATAATTTAAAGAAACTAATTCAACAATCACTCAAAAAGTTTTTATCCTTCATATACATGAAACTAAATTGGAGCAGCTCCTCCTGTAATTTTTAGAGAAAAGTTCAGAGGTGACCATCAATTTTACCTCATGAAATTGAATGTATATGTATTCTAAGACATTAGCAGGTAGAAAAATAAAGTCATAAATCCAGACTAATGTTTTCTAAGAGATTAACATCTTGCTTTTGATGCAACAAATGCAGTCAATATTTTATCAAAGATTAAAATAAATCAACATTAAATTTAAAATTTAGGAAGTGACACAATAGAGACCAAATCATAAATCTCTTATAAAACTTTGGTGAATTAATAAGCTGGAGAAAAACCTAATTAGTTTTTGCTCTTACATCACCACTTATAGTGATGTTATGAACCCAACCGAAATAAAACAACCACCAGTTTCAATCTTTGGAACGGTATTGAAGCCACAATTTTGACAACATCCAGACCAACGCTTCCTCTGTACAGATCGGAAAAAAAGACAACGAATCAGCCATCACCATCCAATTAAAGCATATGAAAAAATACCTAAAAGTTAAGAAACAGTTTACATTAGGTTAATAAACACAAATCCTCTAAAACCTAAATGGTTCAATCGTATGCATAAATGATGGGTGGTGATTAAAGGGGAATTTTGTTATGCAACTATGCTGCGAATTTAAGAAGACCAAGATCCATTGGTATGAATTGCAGATAGAAAGGAAAACATGGAAAAAAATTTGAGGGAAAACAGTGAAGACGAACAACAACATTACTGTAATGAAGGAATGGTTAAAAATCTGGAAGTGGGACGAAATCAGATGCCATAATATATAGATTAATGAGAGTATAATTTGAAGAGTTTTGTAGAATTCTAAGAGGGGGATGAATGGAAATAGTTTTGTACAGTTCCAAGGAGGTTTGTGATAAAGCATGCTGCAAATTGATATTTTCCAAACGGTACTAATGATGGTAGATTAAGGAGAGAAAATTGAAGGGTTTCTCAGAAATCTAAGAGGAGAAGCATGGAGGTTGTTTTGCTGTATTCCAAGGAATTTTGCACAATTCCAAGGAATTTTGCACAATTCCAAGGAAGTTTTACACGTTAGTAATGATGGAAAAATATAAAAGGGTTACTGAAAGGTTACCCAATGATTAAGGAATATAATTTATTAATTAAAATAATAAAGGAGATGCAATTACCGTTATGTCCCCGATTATCACCCTCAAATTGGTGATTAGAGGGATAATGATAGGATTTCATATGTATTCTACTTTATTATATTAAAAGTAGATTTGATAATATCCAGATTTAAGATCAAACTTTGAAAAAAAACTTTTATTATGTAATCGATTTATCAAATCCTTTTTATCAAGTATGGGATACCTAATCCATTGTAATGCTTTGTTTAAAGGTTTGTAATTTATTATTAACCTAGGACTTCCTCTTTCTAATTCAGAAGCATTAATAACATAAAAAGCTGAGTAGCTCCATGGAGACTTACTAGGCCTAATCAAGCCCTTGTCCAAGAAATCTTTTATTTCTTTTTTACAGTAATCTAAATGTTGTTTATTAATTTGTATTGGCCTGGCTTTAGTAGGGATATTTACTTTTTAAAGTCAGGTTCATATGGCAAGGAAATAGTATGCACTTTTCTTTTCCAAAAAGTATTAGGTTGTTCTGAATAAAGGTCCTTTATAAATTTATTATGTATATCTTTAATTTTCTCTTGAATACTAGGAGATTGAAGTTGATATTCTATCTTTTTATAGTGTATTTTCTTATTAATAAAATTAATTTGTTTTCTTTTATTGTTAATTTGATTAATAAATGATATAACCTTACTCTGGACAGAGTTAAGATTTCTAATCTTAGGTTGTTCTAAGAATTCAAATTTAACTTCGCGCCGTAAGGCATTAGTGGTTATAGTTGTATTATTAACTGCGAAAGGATAGAGTAAAGCTAGGAAAGGGGTTCCTAAAATAATGGACTCGTGAATATTTCTAACTAAAAGAAAAGAGGTTCGATAACAAATTTGATCTTTACATATTTTAGCACTAGATAATTTATAAGAAACTCGTAATTTATTACCATTGCCCCCTCGTAAGGATTCTTTATATTTTTTCATAATATTGGATTGGGATCAACCCTTCTTGAATGCAGTTTAAATCTGCCCCAGAATCTATCAACGCAATTAATTCATAAGTTTTATCTTTAACAATGAGATTTATTTTACTATACCATTTATGTGATATTAATTTTTCTATTATGTTAATATAGCCTTCTTCATTATTTAAAACAATAGTTTCTTCATTATTTCTGGTTGAGCTAGATGAGGCTAATAAATTTTGATTAAGTTAATTTTGAATAATCATGTTTCCTTGTAACTATAAAAGTTTAATTTCTATCTCATCATCTCAGGTTTTTAGAGTTCTAATTTCATTTTTCAATTTACTAATTTCTTCTTGTAAATCTTTAATAGAAACAGTCTTTTCAACTAGTTTTTTAAATAGATCCATAACATTTTTAAATTCTATTTTTTTAATATTTTTTTTAGAAATATCATTTTCGTCTATAATATTTTTAACTTGTCTCATGAAAGCATTCTTGCTTTCTGAGTCTTCCATTTTGTCCACTATTCATATTAAGGTGTTAGCTTGATTATTTATTTAAACATTAATTCTTTTGTTACAATTATCACAATTGCAGAAATCTAAACCAAAACATTCATCAGAATCAGAGTTTGAATTTTCTGAATTATCAATTTTATGTATTTCCTTGTAAGATGATTCTTCAGAGGATAAAGAGCTTTCTTCCTGAGTTTAATAAGATATTACTTAAAGTAGTTATTAAACTTTCTTTTAATTCTTTGGAAATGTCTAAGTTACTTAGTTGATTAATTTTTCTTGAACTTTGCATTTATTAGCATAATGACCAGACCGACCACACTTATAACATTTAATATCTTTGTCTTTAGGTTTAGGTTTATTAATGTGTTTTTTATAAGGTTTTTTACCATGATTTTTCTTGTAAGGTTTTTTATAGAATTCTGAATTATCTGTATAAGATTTCTTCTTACGATAATGGAATTTTTTTCTTCCTTTACGAACAACTTTTTTACTTTTTGGGTTACTGAGAGCTCTTAAATGAGTAGCTCCATATTGTTCACAAAATGATTCCATTTCGCGCCTATTAATAGCCTTTTCATTTTTAATCTTATTTTATAATTTATAGTCTATACAAATTTGTATACCAGTTTCAATAACATAATTAGATAATTCTCCTAAGGTTAATGACTGGTATGGAAGGGTGCCATTAAAATTTTGTTTAATATTAAATCTTACCTTTTCTGCAAATAACCTAGGTAAACCACTAATAAATCTTTCTTTCCAGTAATCTGCTGCACCATCCGACCTAAGGCATAGTTTAGACAAATACATATATCTATACCACCTATAATCAGACATGGTTGGACAACAAAGGTTTAGTAATTGGTATGGTGCTCTTTGTTGGAGCTTTAAAGGCTCTCCTACAAAGAACATGGTAATAGCATATAAGAGTCTTATAACACAAATTTCTTCTTTGGATTCTATTTTTACAGCTGAATCTATTCCGTGTTTATCTTCTATACTAAGAATATGCAACCAGTATAGCGATTGCGCTATTTATTTCTATGAGTATACTTTCTCGGTCTTAGGTATTTATCTCCTTTTTACTGCCTTTGAGGTAGAAGTTTCGAAGCACCTGGAAGTGGCTCCTTCATAACTTCATCTTGCGAGTTAGGCATACATGAAGTTCTACTAGTATTTATGGTGAGTACCTGAAAGGAAAGCCCTATAGACTTAGTGTCAAGTCTTGTTATAGGGCTCGATAAAATTTCTGCCTTAAAGATTAAACGTCTCGTCTGAGAGACTCACACCTTATCAGCCAAGGCTAATATCCATCTTGAAAGGTTAATTCCTTAAAGTCTACTAAAGCTTCATTAGGGAAAACACCAGTCCTCTGAATATCCTCGTTAACCCAAGGTAAAAGACATTGCACCATCTGCCAAAGGATTTATGCCTGAGAGACTGTGTAGTGTTATATTTGAATATAATCTTGCTTAGGGCAACAACTTGGGATCGCCCTAGGAAAGGGAGACGATGCAAGGTCGCCTAAAGGGAGATACCGCCTCTCCCATGTGTTTTCCTTGCCCCTAAGAAGAGGAAATGTGGGATAAGACGTGTCTTGGATAGTGGGAAGTCAAGATAGTTATTGACCCATGTATCCCTTTGAAATAGGAATTCAACTATTCACCTTTTGTCTTGGTGAACGACGAACTTTTCCAAGGAAGCCCTGGGAATCTGGAATTCCTATAAATACCTTATCCTTCAAAGTAGAAAGGAAAACTCCCAAGTAACACTTACTTACTCACACTCATTCAAACACCACTTAGTGAGTACTCCACTCTGAGAACCCTAACAACATCATTTCAATCGTCCACCTGCGACCTAGCACCACCGACCAACAACAGAATCTCTCACCTCATGTGAGTTAGTTCCTAAAACAACCTCAAAACCCTCCATATATGGTTACTCACCGTAGTGAGTTAGCCCTAACCGCAATGAGTAGTTTGAAATGAAATGATTTAATGAAGTGGAATAGGGAAAACCAAAGGACAAGCTAAAAAAAAAGAATGGCTTGGCACACTATGATTCAAATCATATGTGACGTGTGAGTCGAATCATGCACAAGAATTTTAATTTTTTTTGGCTTTGATTCGAATCAGGGAAAGGGAGTGCTTCAAATCAAGTTGAGTAATTGCGTCATGACCACTTTATTTGAATACCAGATTTTGTGATTTGAATCAAGGGTTGGTCTTGAGTTGAATCATGACCACTTTATTTGAATTCTTTTTTTATAAAGTGTATGCAATTAAAATAAACTTTAACGAAATGGAACTTTAAAATGATTAAAATAATAGAATGGAATTTTAATGATTTAATAAATTAATAAATTTTTTAATGGAAAGCAAAATAATGATATAAAAAAATGAAATGCACACAATGACGAGTGATGCATAGATGTATAATGAATGTTCAGATGAAATAACAACAATGTAAATATATTCAAATGAATGAGAAATACATTGCATCAATAACACCAATACATTTCACACAAACATTGCATTTAGCATACGAGGATGATAACAAATATGTCTACTATAAGTAGAATAGGGGAGAATGGAACGATCATATCAATTTTGGCAATCACTTTCTTATTTTGTTGTACATGTAAATGATTAGTAAACAACAACAAAATACTATTGGAAAAATACAATCAAGTGTATACAAATAGATATGACTAATTGATACGTCGGAGGTACGCCGTCATACATTCCTTCATAAGACTTTTGATGAACTTGCACAACACATATTTTGATCATTTTTATTATCTTTTCAAGAATAAGCATATGAGTAGATAATTCATTTGCTAGATAAATGTTTGACAATCTAGGACTCCCGCTTCAATACCTTAACAATGATATGGCTCATTCAAAACTTTATGCTTTGAACCCATGAAAGTTGTTTGACAAATAGTGAATGTTGCTAATATTCATAAATCGTCTTCATCTACTTTCATACTGGCCTAGGAAGAGTAGGTCAATAGAGATGTTTCTCCTTTCATTTCCCGATCATCCATAATTCAAAATAATTAACACATAAACAGTAAATCATTAGCTTCTGTGAGTAGTAAACAATATAAAATAAGAAACGTAAAGTTAGATTTCCACTCGATTCAGCATACATCTCAACACATTGGTTAGTTCAATCCTGGATGAGTCAAACTTAGAGAATCTCTTAATTCAATTGGTGATCAACTAATATTCTAGTAGATAATTACTTGACATTATTCCTAATTAAATAGTTAATGATGAGTCAATCATTTGGATATTAATGAAATATGTTTGGTTTCCACTTAGATGAGAGAGCTTCTAAAAACAATAATTTTAGGATTGAAAAGACTTTATATTCCCGATTTTTGAAATCCCTTAGACTTGATCAAACACTACAAGAAAAAGGCTGTTTAGCCAGGGGTTAAACCCCTCACAACTGTCAAAAACCCCTCACAAATCATAAATTTGCGAGGGGACAACACCCCTAGCTAAACAGGGGGTCGCAAATAATTAGCGTGGAGCTTTCCACCTCACTAATTTAGCTTGGGGCTAACCCCCTCGCAAATTGAAAATTCAAATTTAACTTGTTTCTAGGTCATAGTCGTAAGTACAGTGCGCGCAGAGGTAGCTGCAGAGTACTGTGTCAGCATTTAGCCAGGGGTTAAGCCCCTAGCAAATTTCTGCTTTTTGGATTTTGTGAGGGGTTTATCCCCACGCAAATTGCATATTGTACTATTAAAAAAAATAATTATCATAAAGTTAGTATTATAAAATGGTATATATATATATATATATATATATATATATATATATATATATATATATATACCATTTTATAATACTAATTTTATATATAATTTGACATTAATAAATAAAAAAAATACTTATTTTAAATTTTTGTAATAATAAATTGAAATAAAATAATTATAAAATCAAACATGATTAAAATTGAAATAATCTCCTCTATGCAAACACTTATAAACATACAATTTCTTATTCTTATAATTTTTTTAAGTACATATAAACTTATAAATATACTATAAACACTTATAAACAAATATTTATTCACACTTATCTTATATAACAACAACCACACAAAAAAACCACATAAAAAAAAGAGTATATTATTATATTTGCAACACCTAACACAATAACCACCAAAAAACACAATATCATAGAACAACAACCATCAAAATAAAAAAATGGAAAATAAAAGTAAATGACCATTATCATTGTAGAACTAATCAGATATTCTTTGATTTCGACCCTGCAGTTGCGAATCCCCCGTGTGCTACAGACCAGAACACCCTTCAACCGCTATTTTTCCATGTTCTTCCTTTATCATTTTTATGTTTTCATATTGTTGCATTTTAGAATGAGAAAGAGAAAGAGTGAGAATGAGAAAGAGAAAGTGAGAGAAAAAAATGGGAGAAAGTGAAAGAGTGAGAAATAGAAAGTGAGAGAAAGAGAAAATGGGAGAAAGTGAAAAATTGGGAAAGAGATAGTGAATGTGTAAAGGAAAAAGAGAAAAAGAGAGAAAGAGTACGTTCCGCATATTTTAGAAAAAGCAATAATGACAAAAAAAATTTGCTAGGGGTTGCCCCTCACAAATGAAAAAGCAATAATGACAAAAAAGATTTGCTAGGGGTTGCCCCTCACAAATGAAAAAGCAATAATGACAAAAAAGATTTGCTAGGGGCTACCCCTCACAAATGAAAAAGCAATAAAGACAAAAATAATTTGGTTGGGGCTGCTCCTCGCAAATAAAAAAAACTACTGACAAATATTTTTATTTCGTTTTCTGTTTTCCGAGGGGATTAACCCCAAGCAATGTATTAATTTAGTGAGGGGCTTTACCCCTGACAAATATCCCCTGGCTAAACAAGGTTTTTCTTGTAGTGAAAAGACAATCTTTGAGGCCATTTATTTGTTGGAAATTTAAGTATGAAAACAGTTTGGAGGGGGGGTTTAAATAGACATATTCCTTTTAAAACAATTTGAAAATTTTCAACAACAAAAAAAAAAGTTTGGTGAGCGGAAGCTAAAACAACATAAAATGAAATCATAGAATCTCATTACTATGGATTTTAACTAATGTATTCTAATGTTATCACTAAGAGAATGATCAAACTATGACTTAAGTGAATTAGGACATTCAAGTTGCTTAATCCAAGCAATTTAATATCTCAAGTTAGACATGTTGTTTAGTAAAATCAACATAATCATGATTCTATAGGTTCCATGCAACACATACCTATATATGCTTATACATTAAACCACTACAAACATGATCTAACCTAAATGATAAACAAGTTATGCTATGATTTAACTTTTACATGCTAAATAACAAAAATTAAAGAGATCATTGGGAAAATTAATCAATCTTCCATTATTTTCAAGATTTAACATACAAGTATTTTGTTACAATGAATCATCATCAATCCGGATGCTAATAACCACACACATTAGCCTACACACTGTTGCACCCCAAAATTTGCCCTCTTTATTGGAGCTATAAGTTAATAATGACGTTTATTTCGTCATTCAAAAATCGAAGAAAATCAATAAAGAGTTCTCGTGGTTTTAAAGAGATGCGATGTGGAAAGATGGTTTAAACAGTGGAAATACAAGAAAATTCGCAAGTCATACTTGGAAGGTGATATGAGCTAAGTTCCCGCGTTGTCTTGACTGTTTTCGCGATATCTACATCTTTCGTGTTCGGCTCGGAAGCCAATTCTTTGAGGAAGGTTGCCAGATTTGCAAATTACTTGGGATTTCATAGTGAAAAACAATGTTGAATGTAGGGTTTCGGACCTCGGAAAATTCATATCTCCTAATCCGCTCGTCGGATTCACTTGAAAATTTAACTGGAGCTCCGTACCATCATTACCAAGATTTCATATGTTCGCACCGAAGGCCAGTTATGCACGGAAAATTTCCAGAATTTTAAGGATCGTCGCATTGTTTCGGTAAAAAGTGTGTTTTCAAGTATGTCGCGCCTAGTTTGAAAATTCATAACTTCTTCGATTTTTATCGTATGAAGTCCACTCCGGCGGCATTTTCTCGAAAATTTCGTTAGCTTCGATTCTTCGTCACACATGCTTGTTCAGATTTTGAGCCGAAGATGGAGTTTTATCGAGTTCTTTGAGCGGTACTCACAAAATTCTGCACAATCGCACCAGATGAATCGGCGTTTCTCGTCATTCAAACGGGCGTGTTTTCTTCACCGCTTATCGGATTGAGGTGATTCTCGCGGCGATGAGTCACGAATTTGGTCATCTTCACAGTGGCATTGGTTTCGTTCCGGAATTCGGAGCCGAACCGAGTTTCCTTAAAAACGAGCTAAAATAAGACGCACCGAGGGCAATTTGGACATTTCGCGTTGACAATATATAAACATTTTGCTCTTCACAAATCGAAAAAAAAACTCTCATAATTTCAATTCACCAATTCTTCACAAACACATTCTTTCAATTATCTCTCAATTCTCTTGAATCAAAACCACAAATTACATAAAACTTTCATCAATATTCATCAAATTTCATCAAGATCAAGAACATGGATTGAAGAATCAAGGATCAAAGTTCGAATTTCTCTTCCTCTCTCCACATAGAGTGGCGCGCCTCTCTCTCTCCCTCATTCCGGATTTTGTTTTCGAGTTCGTGTCGTGTTCGCGTTCGTATCGTGATCGTGTTCGTGTTCGCGCTTCGGTTTGGATCTTTATCCGGTAAGCCTTGAACCTTGAATTAAGTGTTTAATTGTTGATTATATGTGAATTCAAATCTAGATCTACCTCTTGTTCTTGATTAATGGATGATTGATGATGATTGATCGGTGAATTTGCGTATTTTTTGCTCGAATTGATCGTGTTCATGTGGATTTGATGATGAATTGTGTTACTCGTGGTTGAATATGTGATTTGTTGGTAATTTTATGTGTATAATTGTTGTTGATAATTTGTGTTGCTTGCGATGTACTCAACGTGTTCGTATAAATGCATGTGCCATATTCTCGATTGATATTTGCTTTGTGTGACGCGTCGCACTTGGCATAATTGTTGATATGTGAATCGTTTGATGTGTGAATGTATGTATACCATGATATTTGATGTTCGTTTGTGATTAATCTCGAATTGGTACGTTTTTGGATTGAGTGCGAACGGCTCCAAGGTTTCAAAAGTGTGCAAAATTCTGTTTTTATACGCCAGGAACCGGGTTGTCCCAGGCGGGAACCGGTTCCCACTCAATCCAAAATGGCCTTTCTCTGTGTTTTTGTATGGGGAACCGGGTTGTCCCCAGGTGGGAACCGGTTCCCAGCTTGCTAATTTGGTCATTCTCTGTGTTTTTGTATGGGGAACCGGGTTGTCCCTAGGTGGGAACCGGTTCCCAGCTTGCTAATTTGGCCTTTCTCTGTGTTTTTGTATCAGGAACCGGGTTGTCCCTAGGTGGGAACCGGTTCCCAGTTTTCCAAAATGTTGCCTCTCTGGTATTTTGTACCAGGAACCGGGTTGTCCCTAGGTGGGAACCGGTTCCTGTGTGTTATTTTTGTGTTTTATTTTCTAACTTCAAACTTTCGTATCTCTTTACTCATAACTCCGATTTGCATGTTCTTTATATCGTTGGAAAGCTTGTGAAATGTACTACCTCATGAAATGATTGATATTGATTGATTGTAGGTTATTCATGTGCGTTTTCCTCTTGACATTTGTTGTCCTTTTTATGTGTGCGTTAATTGTTCATTTTCTTTTAGCTTATAATGCAATAACGCAATTCCGATTGCGATATTTGTTATCTCTAACTTGTGTGCTAGTATGCAAGGTGTTATACCCCAAAATTTGCCCACATATTTTTCAAGAAAACTCCAATCTGAAAATTAAGGGTCTCATATAATCATGGATTTTTATTTCAACAAATATCCTGACATATGAAATACTTAGTTTTTAGAATCTTTCTTATACAGTAATTTGGCTTGCAGTTGAATTTATTCTTACGCAAACACCAAATACTGTTTATTACTTCACACATGCTATTTATTTATTTACAGATAAATAGTACTGACACAATTGGTACAGAGTTAAATCTTTTTGCAGGCGCAGAATCAGGAAACTCAGACTGTACTGGTAACAAGTAGATTATTATTATCTTTTGTTTCCCACTAATTTTTGTACTATATTCCATTATTTGCAAAAATCTTTTCAAATCTCTTTTTCAAAAATCAAATCTCTCCTTTTTCCAACACTATCATACACTTTCTTTCAAATCTTACTTCCACTCAAATTTTCCTTTTGTACGGAATCACATCATTCCCCAACGTCTCTTTCCTTCTTTCCATTCTATAAATACCTCTCATTTTCTTCCATAAAATCTCACATCAAATTCCAATTCATCTTTCAAATTCCTATCTTCATAATCCATCCTTTCTCTTCTTCCCTGACAAGAATGGCAAAGTGGATAGAGACACTGTTTCTTACAGTCATCACCATTGCTACGGTGATCATGACTTTCTTCTGCCTGCATAGTCCTGAGGAGTGTGGACCTGCAATGGTTATGCTCCCAATCATCTACATGTTATTGTTCATAGCATGGGTCATTAATCGTCATTCTTAAAATTTGCCGTATTTCTTATTTCTTAAATGTACCGTTTATTCGTCGTACTGTTCAATATAGTATGTGATATTTGTACTGTCAGTATTAAATGTTGTACTATTTGTCATAATATTGCTTAGTTACTAAGATAATATTTTGTGTGTTTTCTGCCAGTCAAATATTCCTATTTCTGTGCATTAAATGATTTTCAGGGTTATTATCGGTAATTTTGCCCGCATACCGTAAATATTAGTTATTTATTATGTCTGTGTTTTTCTAACAAGTCATGTAAATAAACTTTCATTTTTTACATAAAACAAAAACAAAAAACAACAAAAAAGAAAATTAACTTTGACTGTTGATTTTTCACTCTAACTGCTACGTCAATACCTGAACAGTCAGTCGACAGCCAAACTGCTGGCAGTACAATTCTCAGTGTTTTGTACCATCAACCAAATCAATCTTTCACAATTCAAAATTCCAAGATCTTTGTGCTAGAAGTCTTCTGAATATCACGCGATTAGCAGAGACTCAACACTGCACAAAAATCAGGTACGCTTAACTGTCTCCTACACAAACAGTCCCTAATCAGGGTTTTTCTTGTTTTTACAGGAGCAACAAGTTTTGAGAGCTCAAATGGATTTCATACACATCCATATATCTCAAAGTACCATCATACAAATTTTCAAACTTCAATTCACTCAGACGCACCGTCGGCAGCTCAAACAGTCAACAGACGACCCGTTTGACCAAAAAAGTCAACAGACAGTCAAAAATGAAATTTTTTGTCAAAGTCCATATTTTGTCAAAGGATTCATCATTTGATCATTGGATGATCATAATTCATCAAGGAAAGATCAAAAATCAACAAAACCCTAAGATTCAAAATTAGGGTTTTTGCCTGAAAAGTCAACTCAACTTTGACTGATCATAACTCTCTCATCCTTCATCCAAAAAATTCAAACCAAAGCTTGTTTTGAAGGAAATTCAATTATCTTTCAAATGCCATTGATCCCATGGTCATTGGATTCACCATTTGAAAAATATGATCAAAGACATTACAGGTCATTTTCAAAGTCAACAAAAAGACACTTTTTTCAAAAGGACACACAAGGAGCTTCAAAAATCATTTTGACATGAGACCAAAGACATTGGTTAGAGGACTCTTTGAGGTTTCTAAAAAGTGCAAGATCTCCTTCATATGACAAAAATTGAAGGATTTACACCTTGTTGAAGTTGGCTAAATTTTGGGAAAATACATGAAATCAACATTGCTCAAAAATGCATTTTTTCCAAAAGGGGCCAAGTTTTCAGCATTCAAACATCATTTCCATGATGATATGGGCCTCCCACGACCAAGACTAAGCCCACATCATTTTTTATCTATTTTTGGCATATTTTTATCTTATTTTAAGATTAAAATAAAAAAGAAAATGAAATGGATAAAGAATAGCTTGTATTCCAAGCAAGACTCATTCAACTCTGTCCCAAAGCAAAGTACAGCAGAGGAGAAGAAGAAAATCAAGCCATGGTGGCTTAAAGACAAAGCTACCAATGTTGAAAAAGTCAAGATTCCAAAAAAACTCATCAATGCTTTTGGCTTAGTTTCTAAGCACTCTAATGCTTATAAATAGGCTATAGCACTTCAGTAATAATAGAGACAGAGATAGAGAGCAAAACTCTTGTTTGTAACACACTTGTAATCTCTCAAAATATTCAAAGAATTTTGAAATTCGAATTCCAAATTTAAGTCACTTTCCATTCAAACTAAACACTCAAACACGTTCCTTGAACATCACTGAAACTATCCCAATCAATTACAAGCCTTGAAGCTCACTGAATCGAGCTACACAGGTCAAAATTTGTTCAAACTAAAATCAATTCGTATCTGGTTATTCACACATGTTTAACAAGATGTAGACATACTATTGAGTTTGGTTTGAGGTGTAGATCATTTCTGGAAACTTAATTAAAGTTTGGACACGTACAAATGAAATCACCATTTTAGGGTTCATAGCTTCAAAATTAGGGCTTTCCAAATTAGGCAAAATTAGAGGTTCTAATTAGTACCATTGAATTCGCATGGACCAAACGAATTGAACTGATAGGTCGCGCCAAGTTTATGTGTACGTTTGACCCTATTCGCTATTTTGCAGGTTTAGTAAGTAACCAATTACAGCGCTTTTGGTAAGAAAGCGCTATTAAAAGTCTTGTCTGAAGGTTGAAGACGAAGACGTGTCACCCCCCTATTGGTTCTGACGCGCGCGTTTTTTTGAATATAACCCTTGGTTTCAGTGTTTTGCAGGCGTGTCATAAGTGATGTTCCCTCACCATCTGGACCATCTGATCTCATTTATGACTCATCCAACGCTCCAGATCACGCGTGCACATCATACTCCCTCATAAATTTCCACACAGGATCAGTATCCTTTTATTTCTATTTTATTTTCTATTTTATTTAATTTCTTTGTTAAATTAATTAAAAATAGTTTTAAAAATCCAAAAAATACACAAAAAATATTTTTAGACTTCTAAAATAATATACTATTTTCTGAAATAAAAATATTTTATTTTTCTTCAAAATTTCAATATTTTGCATAATTAATTAGTGTATATTTATATATTTGCTTTTTAATTATTCTAACCAATCAAAAAAATCCCAAAAAAAATTGTTCTTTATATAAAATATTGTTTATATATTATAAACTAATTTTGTACATATTTTGAATAATTTTATCTTTGAGTTTTAATTATTTGTATAATTATTTGCATAATTATGTTTTAATTAACTTAAATCAATTTCAAATCAATTTCAAAAATTCAAAAAAATTAGTTTTGTTTTAAAATTAATTAACAAATATTTTGTATATAGTTTGAACTTAATTTCTAGGTTTAAATCTATTTTCATCTTTTTCTTCATTTTAATTTAATTAATCATGCATTAATTATAATTAAAATCAATCATAAAAAAAATCCAAAAACATGCCTTTTATTTTTCTTGCAATTTAAATTCCTAGATAAATGTATAGGATGTCAAATTCATGTAAATAGGCTAGTTTACGTTTCCTGCACAATCGATGTAATAGCGTAGATTTACTTTCCGCACTTTACATTTCCGCACTTTAATTTCCAGCACATATAAACTGCGTGTATGTCAAAGATAAAATTGAACCGTTAGATCACTAACTTCAAAGATAAATATCTGAATCCAATCACAATCACACTTGCACCTCTTAAGGTAATCCCTTCTCATTCTTTCAAAATCAAAGTCAAATTCTACTGTTTTGAGTACAAAATCGAACCTTGCTTTTATATCCGGTGAAAGGATAGATTTTTAAAGGAAATAGGATAAAGACCTTACAACTCAGGGTAGACCTCCTAGTTTGCTTGCTCAAATCAAAACAAACAAAATTCTCATACACTGTTGTTTTTTCAAAACTTTCAAAAAAAGACAATACTTTGTATACATCCAAACACGGATTATTACAAAGTTAACGTTCTTTTCAAAACATCTTTCGAAAGATAAACAAGCATTTTGTATACATCCACACACGGATCATTACAAAATTCAATTTACAAAGGTATTTGAAACCACATATGAGCAATTTCAGAGCAATTGAAAAGTGATCGAAAAACAAGTGAGCTAAGCAAACTTAAGAGCCCATGGATAACCATGGATACAAAGGGTGCTAACACCTTCCCTTTGTATAACCTACCCCCTTACCCAGAATTTCTTAAAGGTCTTTTTTCTGTGTCTTTTATAAACCTTTCCTTAATTGGATAAAATAAAAGGTCGGTGGCGACTCTGTGAATTTTCAAAATGCGAAAGCATTAAGCGACAAAAAAGAGTCAGTTCACGTATCTCTACAGATCAGAGGTATGGCCCGGTATTAAAAAAAATCGGAGGTCCACACAAGGCTTTTGGATGGTTACCGATCGATGCCTATCACTCGAGTGTTCCGCTTCACTTGCGGGATACGATTCTATATCACTTGTATCGTGTTCTCGACTTGGAGACACGATCCTTTTACTTTATATCTGCTTGTTTGGTTTGCTTGTTCCTCTTGCAGGTGTATCGTGATTATGCTCGACGTATGAGTCGACATTTGTGCGCTTTATGGCTAATCGGTGTGCTGACTATTTGCTTTTGCTTTGCTAGCTCGCTCGCGGGATTCTTAGTTTCTTCGCTTCGCCTCTATTTAGTTTACGGATCATCATCCGTTTGGTATTGATCCCGTTTCATTTTATTTCTCTCGCACTTTATCGCTTTTCTCGCATCATCCTTTAACATGAGAAGTAGGACCTAGACATGCATCTGGCCAAGCCCTCGAAAGAGGCTCTATTTTTGTTGGTGTGTTTATATTTGTGCTTTGCGGCAGGGAGTCACGGTGTAATAAGTCCTATATGGCACTCCGTTAAGTCCTCATGGAAGGCATACGGTCAAGGGTTCGTAATCAACCCCCGCCTAGTCTCATCGAGTCTGTTTGGTAGGCGCACGCCTCGCGTTGCTGGCTTCCGAACGTGCAAAAGATCTTGTTATCGAGTATGTCAGGTAAAGGGTTCATGCAATCGGACCCCCGCCTTTCCTATAGCTCGCGTCGCTCGACGTTGATGCTCGGTGTACGCACGCACCGTTTTCCTTTACGATCCGTGACGACTTGGTTGCTGAGAGGGGTCCGCCCTCTTGTCTATGGCCCGATCATTTTTGCGAGGTCTAATGCTTGGTTGACTTGGGTTGAGCTGCTCCCCTTGGCTATGGCGGGACCGCTTTTCTACCATTCGGTCAGTACCGTTGGTTTGTTTGCTTTACGAGTGGATGCTCGTTTGTGTGCTATATTTGTTTGCTTCCCCTTTTTATCGTAGGTTGTTAGCTTAGCTTAGATTTGCACCCTTTGTATGATAACATTAGGTAGCAAGCTTTCCCCCTTAGCTTAGGTCTTCCTCATGCATCTTTTAAAACACAAACCACGCTCTTTGATTTTCTTTTCTTAAGAGCTTGTTATTTCCGCTCCATTCCCAAGCATAAGTCTCCAAAGGTCGAGCAGCGGAGTGTGAATGTAACTCGTTCACCTAAAAAACACAAAACAAACAAAAATTAGCTAGCCGAGCTACGGTACCTCTGATTCCGCAAAACGGATACGTAGGCAGCGGGGTAGGGCCCGTGCGAGCATAACTCTTTTTTTTTCCCTACATTCTGCATTCATTTTAGTCCAGATTAGCGCATTTTGCTTACACACCCATAGATATAGACACTAGCGTGGATACCATCGAGTACGATGGGCGCGAGGGGTGCTAACACCTTCCCCTCGCGTAACCGACTCCCTTACCCTTTTTCTCTAGTCGTGAGACCGTTGTTTTGTTTTGTGGTTTGCTGGCATTCCCTTCCTTTTCAGGATAAATATGTTAGTGGCGACTCTGTTAATTTTCGCGGGTAGCGACATCTGGCGACTCTGCTGGGGACGTCTCGACCTGTTGCTGGTCCGGACCTAGCGAGTCGATTCTAGCGCTTGTGTGTTTATCTTTGGGTGTTTTTACTGCTTTGCATATTTACCTGTTTGCATTGCATTCTATGTGCGCTTTTACTTTTCTGCATCATATTCTGGACTGTCTGGATTTCTATCTGTGGGTGGGTGTTTCAAGAGGTAAAAGGCCCAATACCCAGGCTATGAGTGATACCATAGGAACTAGGAATAGAGTGGCCGTGACGGACAGAAGGCGTATGCCTGATTGATCTGATCACGTATCCACGGGCAGAGCTTGGTGGAATGAGGCAATATCGTATGATAACGCCTACATTCGATCCTCTGTTGGCTTTTTGACCTACCTTGGCCTAGATTTACCCGTGAGTGGGGGGGGAATCAATCATTGCTTAACAGGTACATTGATGGTGACTTCGGATCTTGTTCGTGGGTTACCGCTGTTCTTGTTCGTGGGTTACCGCTGTTCTTGTTCGTGGGTTACCGCTGTTCTTGTTCGAGTGTACTGTTGGTTCCTGTTCGTGGGGTACTATGGTTCTTGTTCGAGTGGTAGTCTGTGTTCTGTTCCAGTGTGTTGTTGACTATGGGCTTTGGTTCTGTGGGTTGACATTCTATGTACCGTATGGTATACCATCTGGGGGCCGAACCTTTGGCTCTATACTATGTGTGTTACCGGCAGTCCAGAATGCCTGGTGGGCGGCAACAAGTCCCACCATTTTGCATCATAGCATATTTATTTCCAAAAGAAACGCAAAAAAAATGTATAATAATAAGCATTTGCATGTCATATTTTCAGGGATATTCAGGAGTTCACCCAAGTTGAAGATGGACATTTCTACTGATACTGTCAAGGAACGCACGAGGCATACCAGAGCTTATAAGATTCCGGATATTGATGTTTCGGGGTTGATTGGTTTGAGTTCTCGGTTGGAAGGGGAGGTTCTCCGTGACTTCAATCATGATTATGGCAATTTGCTCTCCATCCTCAAAACATCTTTCGATCCGATGGCTTTGATCACCCTGTTTCAGTTCTATGATCCGCAGTTGAGGTGTTTTACATTTCAGGACTATCAACTGGTGCCAACACTCGAGGAATTTTCTTACATACTCAACATCCGAATCACTGATGATGTAACTTTCATTCGAGTTCCCGAGGTTGTGAGATTTGAAAAAATAGCTGAAGCTCTTCACATGGGTATAAAGGAGGTGGAAAGAAATTGGAAGTCATCGGGCGGTGTTTCTGGTTTCTATCTTTGCTTTTTGATCAGTAGGGCTGAGGATGCGGCGAAGAAACAGCAGTGGGTTGATTTTAGTCGTTTGCTTGCCATCATGATTTATGGTATTGTCTTATTCCCTTCAAGAGAGAACTTTGTGAGTTTGGCGGCGATTTGTGTCTTTATGAACAAAAACCCCGTGCCAACGTTGCTTGCAGACGCTTATTTTTCGATCCATTCCAGAAGTAAGAAGGGAGGATATGTTGTTGGTTCTTGTCTTCCGTTGTTGTATCAGTGGTTCATGTTGCATTTGCCGGTGAGAGGACCTTTTGTGCTCAAGAAGAGTTCTCTTAAGTGGTCAGATAGGATTGTTAACCTCACATCTTATGACATCAGGTGGAACTATTGTGTGGGGAAGATTTGGAACATCATCACTAGTTGCGGTCAATATCCCAACGTTCCTCTCATGGGAACCAGAGGTTGCATTAGTTACAATCCGACACTCGCCTATCGCCAATTGGGATATGCAATGGAAAGGGCTCAGAATGATGTAGAAGCGTTTGAATCAGTGTACTTTGCTGATGGTAAAGATTCTATGGAGCTAGAGAAGATAGCGTATGCTTAGACCAAAGTTCACAAGAGATATCAGACTACTTTGAGCAAGAAAGTTCCTATTGCTATGGGTCCTTACCGAAAGTGGATTGAAGCAAGAGTGACAAATCTGTTGTTGCCATTTGCGAGGTCATGTCCATTGTATGAGCAACCTCCC
This sequence comes from Vicia villosa, assembly GCF_029867415.1. Taxonomy (NCBI): domain Eukaryota; kingdom Viridiplantae; phylum Streptophyta; class Magnoliopsida; order Fabales; family Fabaceae; genus Vicia; species Vicia villosa. Next base: position 99,550 of record NW_026705065.1, read on the forward strand.
GTGGTTTTATCTGATACCGTTGCGGCTGAACTCTATATTCAAACTGAAGCGGACAACATCAAACTAAGAGCAAAGGACAATGAGGTTGGCTTGGAGAGGTATTTTCAAGATCGCGAAAAGGCGGAATTGGCTCGTAAGCTCAAGCATGCGCAAGGTGAGGGTTCAAGCATGACACGTGCCCAAAGGCGATCTCATGACTTGATGGAAGAAAGCTTGTACCGAAAACAGCAGGAATGTGCAAAGTTGCGAAGGTCCGAAAGTAATAGCAAGAGAAGGATGCAGGATTCAGAACAACAGTTGATGGAAGAGAAAGCCAAGTCAGCTCGACTTGAAGAAGAGCTTGCAAGACTCCGATCCCAGCGGAGAGGAGATGGAGGAGCTCATTCTGTTGTCAGACGATCCTAGTGCTGCTGTGGTTTGGATTTGTTTGGGCTAGGGGTTTGATGTGATGTGTATTCTTGATGTTTGTCGCCCATGTCCAGGATTGTTGGATGGGGTCGCATTTTGATGTTCTGGATTTCTTTTGTATGCCTTATATGCACATTGTGACACGTTTATGTGTTTTATTTGTATGAACTCAAATTCTCGGTTATGTTTGAATGAAATATGCTCAGTTTGCTGAATTATTCTCGTGCGGATTGTTATTCAAATATATTTGGTATCAGGGTTTCTATGTCCTATCTGAAAGTGGGATGAACTCTTGGATACCTGAAAATTGACAAACATTTCATGCATATCATTCATATATCATACATGTCATGTATTTGCAGGTTTTGCAGGTCTTATATCTTATGTCTTGCTGTTTTGTTATCAGAAGGAGTTCTAAGACGGCTAATCACTCGTATCCGACTAGGAGTAATCAGAGAAGGCAAATGGAACAGATTCAGGAACAAATGGCAGAGATGAGAGCTCAACTGACAGAGCAGATGAATGCGCAGATGGCGCAGTTTATGGAAGCATTGACTAATGTGACCAAGGGGCAGGATGACTTGCGAGTTCTTGTCGAGAACTCCAGAAGGAATGAGAATGGAGGACATCCAGGGCTGTTTGATGATGTGTCTGGTAGAATTGACGATCATCATGATCCGAATGAGTTTGATCATGTGGGAGGGCACTATAATCCTTTCAATCAGCATCACGGGTTTCCACCTCCACCTCCGTCTCGTTTGTTGGGAAGGAGAGATCATCAGAACCGTGGTAATTTGGATTTCAATGTTGAGAATTTTGACCAGGTATCGAGGCATAGTGCTGATGGTGCACATGATGAAGTTGAAAGGTATCGTCTGATTGAAGAACGTCTCAGGGCTGTTGAAGGCAAAGGGGTGTTAGGCATGGATATTAATGACTTGGGGTTGGTTCCTGGTGTGAGGATCCCACCAAAATTCAAAGTTCCATCTTTTGACAAATACAATGGGGCGACTTGTCCCATGACTCATGTCAAGGCTTACTATCGCAAGATGTCAGTTTATTCGGAGGATGAGGGTTTTCTAATGCATTTCTTCCAGGATAGCTTGGCTGGAGCTTCCTTGGAGTGGTATGTTCAACTTGAACGCACCCATATCCATTCTTGGAGAGATCTTGTGGAGGCTTTCATTAAGCACTATCAGTACAATGTTGATATGGCACCCAACAGGACCCAGTTGCAGAGTTTGGTTCAGGGGTCTAAAGAATCTTTCAAAGAGTACGCTCAGAAATGGCGTGAGTTAGCTGCAAGAGTTCAGCCACCGATGACTGAACGTGAGATGATTGACATGTTCACCAATACCTTGTCTGGACACTATTACTTGGCTTGCAGTGCTTCAGCTAACTTTTCTGAAATGGTGAGATATGGCGAACGTGTTGAGATGGGTCTAAAGATGGGGAAAATTCAGTTGGGAGCTTCTTCTAATTCTGCTGGTGGTAAGAAACAAGCTGAAGGTTATGCCAGAAGGAAAGAAGGAAATGCGGATGCCATATATGGAAGAAGGGGTTCGGGGAGAAGCAATTCACGGGTTAATGCTGTCATTATCCCAGTACCACAACAACAACAACAGCAGGGACAACGTTCCAGTAATGATCGTTATCCTCCCAGGACTAGGCCTCACAGAAAGATTGATCCGATTCCTATGACTTATGCTCAAGTGTTGCAACATTTGCTCAAAATTGAGAAGATTACTTTGAGAGATGCTCCGAATGCTCCGGACACACAATCTCCGAATTACAATGCGAACGCACGATGTGCTTTCCATTCAGGTGCCGCTGGGCATGATACCGAGAGGTGTATTACGTTGAAGAACAAAGACCAGGACTTGTTGGATCAAAATATTATTCAATTCACTCCTACACCCAATATTGTCAATAATCCGATGCCTGCTCACGGAGGTTCGGGTGTGAATGCCATTAAGAGTGAAGAGATAAATGTTGTATCTGATGTGAGCTGTTTGACGTTTCCTCTGGTATCTGTGAAGCAACATCTGATTAATAGCGGTATCTTCCCAGGCTGTGGTGTTGATTGTGAGAGTTGCAAGAGTCAACCCGAAGGTTGTGATGATTTGAAAGGTATGGTACAAAAGCTGATTGATGAGGGTCCTCTTCAGTTCTATCGAAGGTTGAGAGGTGCGAAGAGTAAGGATGGTGAAGTGTCCGTGATCTCAATTCCTTATGATCCAGTTGTTCCAATATGTATCCAAGTGCCTATTCAGATACCTGTCAGTATCCCATATGAGGAACAACCAGCAGCGTTGATGATTACTGTGCCAGGGCCTATTCCATATGAGAGTGAGAAGGCCATCCCTTGGCATTATGGTTCAGATGTATATTACTATGGCACGAAGGAGGAAGGCGAGCCATCTAAAGAGAAGCTTGTTGAGGCCTCAGTTGCAAACACTGATGATTTCACCGGTACTGGTAGGATCACTCGCAGTGGTAGGGTGTTCTCTCCTCAGCTTGTTCAAAACAATGCAGATGCTTTGGCTAAGGCCAAAGGAAAACAAGTAGTGACCGATGTCCAGAATTCTCCGATTCAGAGTGGGGCACCTGATAGTGCTGTATCTTCCAAGGATGTGGAGGAATTATTGAGAATCATCAGAAAGTCTGATTACAAAGTGGTTGAGCAGTTGGGTCAGACCCAGTCAAAGATTTCCATCTTGCAACTGTTGATGTGTTCAGAAGGTCATAGGGATGCTCTCTTGAGAATCCTGAATGGTGCTTACGTCCCGCATGAAATATCTGTGAATCAGCTAGAGGCGGTAGCCAATAATATCTCCGTTGGAAATGGTTTGGGATTTACTGATCGTGATCTTCCTCCAGAAGGAAGAAACCATAACAAGGCTTTGCATATTTCGATTGAGTGTAAGGAGACGACTTTGTCCCGTGTTTTGGTTGATACTGGGTCTTCTTTGAATGTACTTCCCAAGTCGGCCCTCATGCGAATTGACTATGCTGGTGTGGAGTTAAGGCCTAGTGAATTGGTTGTGCACGCCTTTGACGGTTCAAGGAGGTCTGTGTTCGGAGAGGTAGATCTACCAATCCAAGTGGGTCCTCAGATCTTTACTACAACCTTTTATGTGATGGATATTCAACCTGCTTACTGTTGTTTGTTGGGACGACCGTGGATTCACAAGGCTGGTGCTGTGACATCCACTCTTCATCAGAAGTTGAAGTATCCGGTTGACGGTAAAGTGGTGACAGTTTGTGGTGAAGAAGATTATATCGTGAGTCACTTGTCCTCTTTCCGATATGTAGAGATCGAAGGCGAAATACATGAGACGCCATTCCAAGCGTTTGAAGCTGTAAATGCTGTGAGAACTCCTCCTTATGAGATAACGAAACCAGAAACGGTTATGTCCTCTTTGAAAGATGCTCAGGTTGTCGTTGAGACTGGAAGAGTGGAAGGCTGGGGGCAAGTAATTGACGTGCGTCCCAAATTTGACAAGAATGGTCTCGGTTTCAATCCTGGAAAGCAGAATGCATCGCCCAAGTCTGGTGTCCTTAGCCCGATCAAGTTCGTGAGTGGGGGTGTCATTCAAGACGGTCAGGTTAACGCCATGGTCAATGGTGAAGAGGTGGATAGTGATTGTGACTTTGATAGCTGGATTCGTCCAAGTATTCTTGGGGAGATGCCTCGCAACTGGACAATCGAAGATGTCATCCAAGTTACACAAGCTCAGGAGTAAATTCCTTGTTTTTACTTTTCTTATCATGACATAATTCCTACGCTCTGCCCAAGGCGTAGTGAATCATTTGTAGGGCCATGCAGTTCGCATTTTTCAAAGTTAATCATGAAATAAAAGGACGTTTTTGCATTCAAATGTTTTGCTCTTTGTCTTTCTTTTTAACTTTTTCCTTTAAATGGCAATGTTTTTGCACACACTTGCACATCGATTAATAAAAATAAAACTAAAATAAAAACATCAATCATGCAGATGTTCCACTACTACGGATTCCATTGGTAACGGTTCCGCTATTGCTTATTATGATTTTGACAATCCGATCTACCAAGCCAAGGAGGAAGCTTATGAAGATTGTGATCTCCCCGACGAGTTGGCCAGATTGTTGAAACAGGAAAAGAAAGCGATTCAGCCGCATCAAGAGGTAATCGAGATGGTAAATGTTGGCACTAAAGAGCAGGTCCGAGAAGTCAAGATAGGGGCTGCGCTTGAGAATAGTGTGAAACAGAGGCTTATTGATATGTTGAAAGAGTATGCAGATATCTTTGCTTGGTCCTATGAGGATATGCCTGGTCTTGATACAGATATTGTGGTACACCGTCTACCTCTCAAGGAAGATAGTCCTCCTGTCAAGCAAAAGCTTCGGAGGACTCGCCCAGATATGTCCGAAAAGATTAAGAAAGAGGTTGAGAAACAATTTGATGCTGGCTTTCTGCAAGTTGTGAATTACCCGCCGTGGGTTGCGAATATTGTTCCTGTACCTAAGAAGGACGGAAAGGTCAGGATGTGTGTTGATTACAGAGATTTGAACAGGGCGAGTCCAAAAGATGATTTTCCTCTTCCCCACATTGATGTGCTGGTCAATAATACTGCTCCTTTCAAAGTGTTTTCCTTCATGGATGGCTTCTCTGGGTACAATCAGATCAAGATGGCACCAGAAGACATGGAGAAAACAACGTTTATTACACCATGGGGAACTTTTTGCTATAAAGTCATGCCTTTTGGGTTGAAAAACGCAGGGGCAACGTATCAGCGTGCTATGGTGACTCTTTTTCACGACATGATTCACAAAGAGATTGAAGTGTATGTCGACGACATGATTGCAAAGTCTCACACCGAAGAAGAGCACTTGGTTCATTTGCAGAAATTGTTTGAAAGGCTTCGGGAATTCAGATTGAGGTTGAATCCAAACAAATGCACTTTCGGAGTGCGATCCGGAAAGCTATTGGGCTTTGTTGTTAGTGGGAAAGGTATTGAGGTCGATCCTGCAAAAATAAAAGCTATACAAGAGATGCCTGTGCCGAGGACAGAAAAAGAAGTTCGTGGTTTCTTAGGGAGGTTGAACTACATTGCTAGATTCATCTCTCATCTTACGGCCACTTGTGAACCAATATTCAAATTGCTAAGAAAAGATCAGACGACCAGGTGGAATAATGATTGTCAAAAAGCATTTGAAAAAGTGAAAGAGTATTTGCAGGAACCTCCGATACTAATGCCTCCAGTTCCAGGAAGGCCTTTGATTATGTACCTCACAGTTCTTGAAAATTCAATGGGATGTGTGTTGGGTCAACATGACGAGTCTGGCCGAAAAGAGCATGCAATATACTACCTTAGCAAAAAGTTTACCGACTGTGAATCCCGATACTCACTGCTCGAGAAAACTTGTTGTGCTTTGGTATGGGCTGCTCGCCGGCTGAGGCAGTATATGTTGGTTCACACCACCTTGTTGATTTCCAAGATGGATCCTATCAAGTATGTTTTTGAGAAGCCCGCTCTTTCCGGAAGAGTAGCCAGGTGGCAAATGATCCTGACTGAATATGATATCCAGTATACTACCCAGAAAGCCATCAAAGGTAGTGTGTTGGCAGATTATCTCGCGCATCAACCGGTTGAAGATTATGAACCGATGAAGTTTGAATTCCCCGATGAAGATGTCCTGTATATCAGAGATTGTAACATTCCTGGACCAGAAGAAGGACCCGAACCAGGATCGCGATGGACGCTCGTGTTCGATGGTGCCTCTAATGCACTCGGGAATGGTGTTGGAGCTGTAATTACTTCTCCATCAGGTTTTCATATTCCGTTTACAGCCAGAATCTGTTTTGATTGCACTAATAATATGGCTGAGTATGAGGCCTGCATATATGGTATTGAAGCTGCGATCGATTTGCGAATCAAGTATTTGAAAGTTTAGGGGGATTCCAATCTTGTCATTAGCCAGATCAATGGAAATTGGGAAACTCGCCATCAGAATCTGATTCCATACAGGGAACATGTGATGAGACTCATTCCGTACTTTGATGAGATCACATTCGAGCATATTTCCAGAGAAGAGAACAATCTTGCTGATGCTCTCGCTACTTTGGCTTCCATGTTCAAAGTGAAATGGGCCAATGAAGCGCCTAACATTACCATCAACAGGTTGGATGAACCAGCATTTTGCTTTGAGGCTGATGTTGAATTAGATGGTAATCCCTGGTATCATGATATCAAAAAGTTCCTCGAAACTCAAGAGTATCCTCCCGAAGCGTCGGTGACTGATAAGAAGTTTCTGAGAAGGTTTGCAGCTAAGTTTTACCTTAACGGTGGTGTATTGTACAAGAGGCATCATGACGGTGTGTTGCTCCAATGTGTTGTTAAGGAAGAAGCTTCGAAAATTATAGAGGAAATGCACGAAGGCGAGTTTGGTACCCATTCTAGTGGGCATACAATGGCTAAGAAGATCTTGAGGGCGGGTTACTATTGGTCCACTATGGAAACTGATTGTCATAACCATGTCAGAATTTGTCACAAGTGCCAGATCTATGCTGATAAAGTGCACGTGCCGCCTGTGCCTTTGAATGTCTTGACTTCTCCGTGGCCTTTTGCAATGTGGGGCATTGATATGATTGGAGAGATTAGGCCTACTGCTTCTAATGGACATCGCTTCATTTTGGTTGCCATCGATTACTTCACCAAGTGGGTTGAAGCCGCATCTTATGCAAATGTCACCAAGCAAGTGATTACTCGTTTTATCAAGCACAACATAATATGTCGTTATGGGATTCCTGAGAAGATCATTACTGATAATGGATCAAATCTCAATAACAAGTTGATGAAGGATCTTTGTGAGTCCTTCAAGATTAAGCATCACAATTCTTCTCCGTATCGTCCAAAGATGAATGGCGCTGTTGAAGCGACCAACAAAAACATTAAGAAGATTGTGCAGAAGATGGTAGTGACTTACCGAGATTGGCACGAGATGTTACCTTTCGCTTTGCATGGTTATCGTACCTCTGTGCGTACATCGACTGGGGCAACTCCTTTCTCACTGGTTTATGTTATGGAAGCAGTATTGCCAGTTGAAGTTGAGATCCCTTCCTTGAGAATTATGAAAGACGTCGAGCTTGACGAGTCAGAATGGGTACAGAATCGAATGGATCAGTTGAACCTCATTGATGAGAAACGCTTGGCGGCTATTGGACATGGTCAGGTGTACCAAAGGAAGATGAGAAAAGCTTTTGACAAGCGGGTACGACCCCAAAGCTACAAACCAGGTGATCTGGTACTCAAAAGAATCATTCTTCCTCAAGGTGATCCTCGAGGCAAGTGGACTCCGACGTATGAAGGCCCCTTTGTTGTGCAGAAAGTGTTCTCTGGCGGTGCCATGATGCTTGCAACGATGGATGGCGAGAACTTTCCGCACCCTGTGAACGCGGATGTAGTCAAAAAATACTTCGCATAGACCTGATAAAAAAGGAAAAAAAGGAAAAAGAAAAGAAAAAGAAAAGAAAAGAAAGAAAAAAGAAAAGAAGGAAAAAAAGAAAAAAGAAAGAAAAGAAAGGAAGATGAATCAGGCAAAAGAATGAAAAAGAAATAAATACACCCGCTAAGTTGAAAACCCGAAAGGGCGGCTTAGGCAAAAAAGGGACAAAAGCGAATGACTACATCTTGCACGCCACCTTGGCAATCACTCTTCATACATGCTTAGGGCTCCCGACCGAGGGATAAGCAAGACTCCGTGTTCTTGAGTTCGCACCTGGCGGCTCAAATCCCTAAAGCATGCACAACATTCAATCACTTTGTTTAGGGCTCCCGACCGAGGGATAAGCAAGACTCTGTGTTCTTGAGTTTGCACCTGGCAGCTCAAATCCCTAAAGGCTCTCATAAACCCCGGCGGGTCCACAAGTTCGGTGATGTCACACCAATCAGTTGTTAAATCGGGCAGGGATCAATCCTAATGAGTACGGTCTTCCAATGCAAGGAGATGAGAACGACAAGGTTATAAAAGTGATAGCGGGATCGGAACCAATGGATATCCGTTTCACATTGCCATTTCTCTTGTACTCAATAAATGTGTGGTTACCTCTTACTAGGAACTACTTCTGAAATGTATTCGCCCTCTTTCGGGCATGTTTTTAATAAATTTCTTTTCATTTCAAAAACTGTTGTCTTTTACTGTTTTGTTTGCATAAAACGTCCTGGATTTGTGTTAAACTTTGCATATGAAAACCGCATTGCTTTTACAATACATGATTAAGAATGATAAAATCTTTGAAATTACTTTGAAGTCTTGTATAACCGGGATGGCAGGCCAAGATGCCATGCTATATCCTGGGGCATTTTTCATTTGTTTGTATCGCAGGTACGTCCTTGCAAGCGCTTCACATCAGCATATTGACAGACATAGCTATGAGAGATTCTCACTCCCCAGCCGAGTGCATCCTAACGAGAGATTCTCATTCCCAAATGAGTATATCTGGAAGAGACGTTCTTTGTTCCAAGATTCTCATCTCCTCATCAAAGCACATCTTGATGCATTCTCTATGTTCCAGAAGTCTTATTCCCCAGTGGAATGTCTTCTCCCCAGTCGAGTCATGATCGGATGACATCTGATTCCCCGGCAAGCTCTTAATGAGGTTCCTTGCCTGAATTCCTCATTTCCCCAGTAGAGCGTTTCTCTCCCCAACAGATTGACCTGTTTCCCCCAGGAGAGTCATCTTATTCCCCAGTGGAATTGCCTTAACAGAAGGTTCTTATGCTAAGTTCCTTATCCCCAGCGGATCTCTCATATCCCTAGCAGATTGCTTTGCAGAAGTATTCATCTTCCCCACTGAGTTGCTTTCCTCAGCAGAGATTCACATGCATCCTCAGCAGAATCTATGTTCATCTAGGACATCCCCAGCGGAATGCGTCCTACACAAGCAAGTTGTTCACTCCCCATCAGAGTTGTCTCCATGACTTGCTCTTATCTCCTCATCCCCAGTGTGTCGAGGATTTGCTTCTCCAGTGAAGTTGCTAGGGTATTCCCCAAGCATTCAAGTGGGATGTTCTTATCCCCAAGCAGGATTTATTCCTCAAACAAAGCTCGCATCCAAATTTGATCATCTCCAGCAGATTTCTGATCCATCTTTGCCAGCTCGCAGTTTGTGACCCCTGGTCACTCATCTTGTCCTCCTCGCAGAGTTCCGTACTCTCTCACCAGGACTTCTTCAGCAATTCAGTGCTCACCAGTTGCCTCCCTAAGCAACGTCCGAATCATGCATCATTTGCATTGCATTCTTTAAGCGTGTAGCGTCTTCCTTATCGGAAACGTTATTCCGTACACATTCATACATGCATCATGCATAAATCATATCATATCTGTTTCTTTCTGCAGGAAAGTTATCCAGATTCAAATGCTCCCTAGAGAGCAATATTCGCCCAGTCATTACAAGCGCTTATCCTGATGTTTTGAATCAGAAGAGGATTGTTCTACTTATTTTCTGGCATAGCTCAGATCAGTTCAAAGACATTCCTATTCCCGATGCGCCCAGATCGGTGGAAGATATTTGTTCCTATCCTGATATCCAGATTAGTTGAAGGAACCGCCTCCGGATCTCCCAAGATCTTACAAAGGAGCAAGCCCTCTGATACATCAGATCAGTTGGAAATATCTACTCCCTGACGATTTAGTTCGTTCAGAAGAAGAAATTCGTTTGCCCAGTCCTGATGCTTAACCATCAGTTGAGGACGCTTTCTTTACCCGACGTACACAGTTCGGAAGAAACATTTGTTCCTATCCTAATATCCAGTTTCAGATTAGTTGAAGGAACCGCCTTCGGATCTCCCAAGATCTTACGAAGGAGCAAGCCACTGATATCATCAGATCAGATAGAGATGTTTGCCTGATCGACTTTGTCTTTCAGATGAAGATTGTCCTACTTATTTTCTAGCATCATGTCTAGATCAGTTTAAAGGCATTCTTTCCCCGGCGTACACAGTTCGGAAGAGATATTGTTCCTATCCTGATTTCCAGTTCAGTTGAAGGAACCGCCTCCGGATCCCCGTGGTCTTACGAAGGAGCTAGCCGCTAATTCCCAGATTAGTAGGAATATCTACCTGATGATTTAATTGCATCAGAAGAGATGTCTGCCCAGATTCCCAGATCATGATTCCCAGATCAGAGATACTTGTTACCCGTTGATGTCCGATTCAACCGATGTATCTCCTTCGATTCCCATATCGACTTAAGACATCTATCCCGATGCAAGTTCGGAGACATCTGCTACGCCTGATACTCAGATCAGTCGAGATGTTCCTTCTCTTGATGCCCAGATCATTTGAAGTATTTCCCCTGCCTGTGGGGGCCCGTTCCTCCTTTTTCACAAGTTGGAGCATATTTATTATACAGATCAATCGAAGTTTTTTCTCCTCGCCTGCGGGGTGGTACGTTCCTTCTTATTGCAAGACGGAATCTTCTATTGATCAAGAGTGCAAATTTTCGAGTTCATTCTGGTATTCAATCTCCTTCCACCTTAACGGTTCGAAACTTTCGTTTCTCACTCGTCAGGTTCAAGAAGTTTGAATAGGGGCAGCTGTTGCACCCCAAAATTTGCCCTCTTTATTGGAGCTATAAGTTAATAATGACGTTTATTTCGTCATTCAAAAATCGAAGAAAATCAATAAAGAGTTCTCGTGGTTTTAAAGAGATGCGATGTGGAAAGATGGTTTAAACAGTGGAAATACAAGAAAATTCGCAAGTCATACTTGGAAGGTGATATGAGCTAAGTTCCCGCATTGTCTTGACTGTTTTCGCGATATCTACAACTTTTGTGTTCGGCTCGGAAGCCAATTCTTTGAGGAAGGTTGCCAGATTTGCAAATTACTTGGGATTTCATAGTGAAAAACAATGTTGAATGTAGGGTTTCGGACCTCGGAAAATTCATATCTCCTAATCCGCTCGTCGGATTCACTTGAAAATTTAACTGGAGCTCCGTACCATCATTACCAAGATTTCATATGTTCGGACCGAAGGCCAATTATGCACGAAAAATTTCCAGAATTTTAAGGATCGTCGCATTGTTTCGGTAAAAAGTGTGTTTTCAAGTATGTCGCGCCTAGTTTGAAAATTCATAACTTCTTCGATTTTTATCGTATGAAGTCCACTCCGGCGGCATTTTCTCGGAAATTTCGTTAGCTTCGATTCTTCGTCACACATGCTTGTTCAGATTTTGAGCCGAAGATGGAGTTTTATCGAGTTCTTTGAGCGGTACTCACAAAATTCTGCACAATCGCACCAGATGAATCGGCGTTTCTCGTCATTCAAACGGGCGTGTTTTCTTCACCGCTTATCGGATTGAGGTGATTCTCGCGGCGATGAGTCACGAATTTGGTCATCTTCACAGTGGCATTGGTTTCGTTCCGGAATTCGGAGCCGAACCGAGTTTCCTTAAAAACGAGCTAAAATAAGACGCACCGAGGGCAATTTGGACATTTCGCGCTGACAATATATAAACATTTTGCTCTTCACAAATCGAAAAAAAAAACTCTCATAATTTCAATTCACCAATTCTTCACAAACACATTCTTTCAATTCTCTCTCAATTCTCTTGAATCAAAACCACAAATTACATAAAACTTTCATCAATATTCATCAAGATCAAGAACATGGATTGAAGAATCAAGGATCAAAGTTCGAATTTCTCTTCCTCTCTCCACATAGAGTGGCGCGCCTCTCTCTCTCCCTCATTCCGAATTTTGTTTTCGAGTTCGTGTCGTGTTCGCGTTCGTAACGTGATCGTGTTCGTGTTCGCGCTTCGGTTTGGATCTTCATCCGGTAAGCCTTGAACCTTGAATTAAGTGTTTAATTGTTGATTATATGTGAATTCAAATCTAGATCTACCTCTTGTTCTTGATTAATGGATGATTGATGATGATTGATCAGTGAATTTGCGTATTTTTTGCTCGAATTGATCGTGTTCATGTGGATTTGATGATGAATTGTGTTCCTCGTGGTTGAATATGTGATTTGTTGGTAATTTTGTGTGTATAATTGTTGTTGATAATTTGTGTTGCTTGCGATGTACTCAATGTGTTCGTATAAATGCATGTGCCATATTCTCGATTGATATTTGCTTTGTGTGACGCGTCGCACTTGGCATAATTGTTGATATGTGAATCGTTTGATGTGTGAATGTATGTATACCATGATATTTGATGTTCGTTTGTGATTAATCTCGAATTGGTACGTTTTTGGATTGAGTGCGAACGGCTCTAAGGTTTCAAAAGTGTGCAAAATTCTGTTTTTATACGCCAGGAACCGGGTTGTCCCAGGCGGGAACCGGTTCCCACTCAATCCAAAATGGCCTTTCTCTGTGTTTTTGTATGGGGAACCGGGTTGTCCCTAGGTGGGAACCGGTTCCCAGCTTGCTAATTTGGTCATTCTCTGTGTTTTTGTATGGGGAACCGGGTTGTCCCTAGGTGGGAACCGGTTCCCAGTTTGCTAATTTGGCCTTTCTCTGTGTTTTTGTACCAGGAACCGGGTTGTCCCTAGGTGGGAACCGGTTCCCAGTTTTCCAAAATGTTGCCTCTCTGGTATTTTGTACCATGAACCGGGTTGTCCCTAGGTGGGAACCGGTTCATGTGTGTTATTTTTGTGTTTTATTTTCTAACTTCAAACTTTCGTATCTCTTTACTCATAACTCCGATTTGCATGTTCTTTATATCGTTGGAAAGCTTGTGAAATGTACTACCTCATGAAATGATTGATATTGATTGATTGTAGGTTATTCATGTGCGTTTTCCTCTTGACATTTGTTGTCCTTTTTATGTGTGCGTTAATTGTTCATTTTCTTTTAGCTTATAATGCAATAACGCAATTCCGATTGCGATGTTTGTTATCTCTAACTTGTGTGCTAGTATGCAAGGCTTTTGGATGGTTACCGATCGACGCCTATCACTCGAGTGTTCCGCTTCACTTGCGGGATACGATTCTATATCACTTGTATCGTGTTCTCGACTTGGAGACACGATCCTTTTACTTTATATCTGCTTGTTTGGTTTGCTTGTTCCTCTTGCAGGTGTATCGTGATTATGCTCGACGTGTGAGTCGACAGTTGTGCGCTTTATGGCTAATCGGTGTGCTGACTATTTGCTTTTGCTTTGCTAGCTCGCTCGCGGGATTCTTAGTTTCTTCGCTTCGCCTCTCTTTAGTTTACGGATCATTATCCGTTTGGTATTGATCCCGTTTCATTTTATTTCTCTCGCACTTTATCGCTTTTCTCGCATCATCCTTTAACATGAGAAGTAGGACCTAGACATGCATCTGGCCAAGCCCTCGAAAGAGGCTCTGTTTTTGTTGGTGTGTTTATATTTGTGCTTTGCGGCAGGGAGTCACGGTGTAATAAGTCCTATATGGCACTCCGTTAAGTCCTCATGGAAGGCATACGGTCAAGGGTTCGTAATCAACCCCCGCCTAGTCTCATCGAGTCTGTTTGGTAGGCGCACGCCTCGCGTTGCTGGCTTCCGAACGTGCAAAAGATCTTGTTATCGAGTATGTCAGGTAAAGGGTTCATGCAATCGGACCCCCGCCTTTCCTATAGCTCGCGTCGCTCGACGTTGATGCTCGGTGTACGCACGCACCGTTTTCCTTTACGATCCGTGACGGCTTGGTTGCTGAGAGGGGTCCGCCCTCTTGTCTATGGCCCGATCATTTTTGCGAGGTCTAATGCTTGGTTGACTTGGGTTGAGCTGCTCCCCTTGGCTATGGCGGGACCGCTTTTCTACCATTCGGTCAGTACCGTTGGTTTGTTTGCTTCAAGAGTGGATGCTCGTTTGTGTGCTATATTTGTTTGCTTCCCCTTTTTATCGTAGGTTGTTAGCTTAGCTTAGATTTGCACCCTTTGTATGATAACATTAGGTAGCAAGCTTTCCCCCTTAGCTTAGGTCTTCCTCATGCATCTTTTAAAACACAAACCACACTCTTTGATTTTCTTTTCTTAAGAGCTTGTTATTTCCGCTCCATTCCCAAGCATAAGTCTCCAAAGGTCGAGCAGCGGAGTGTGAATGTAACTCGTTCACCTAAAAAACACAAAACAAACAAAAACTAGCTAGCCGAGCTACGGTACCTCTGATTCCGCAAAACGGATACGTAGGCAGCGGGGTAGGGCCCGTGCGAGCATAACTCTTTTTTTCCCTACATTCTGCATTCATTTTAGTCCATATTAGCGTATTTTGCTTACACACCCATAGATATAGACACTAGCGTGGATACCATCGAGTACGATGGGCGCGAGGGGTGCTAACACCTTCCCCTCGCGTAACCGACTCCCTTACCCTTTTTCTCTAGTCGTGAGACCGTTGTTTTGTTTTGTGGTTTGCTGGCATTCCCTTCCTTTTCAGGATAAATATGTTAGTGGCGACTCTGTTAATTTTCGCGGTAGCGACACACACGAATCCAATGACAATTCCTTCTATTGATGCAGATACTCAACTGCTAAATATAAGATTCTCAATGATCTTGATCCAATAATCTTGCTATCCATAATAGCCTACTCCAAACTTCCTTTTTGCATCATTCTTCCCTTAAATCTGGCGAAGACTTGTCTTAGTGATTTTCATTAGTCTCGGTTAATTGGATAATTTCCAACTTTGTTCTGTGACGACCTTCACATGGTTTCACCAAAGTCTTCGATGAAGTATAAATACACTCTTCTCTCTTTTTGAAAAACATAACCAAAATCCATGTCCAAGAAACTATTCTTCCACCTTATACACAAAAACATAACTTCAAAGAAAAACATTAAATTCTCCAATGCAACTTTTACCTACCTCTCAAACTCTATATTTAGAGTTGAAGGTCCACAATAATGGTTTTTGAAAAGGTTGAAGATGATAAATAGTATCTGAAGAATCTTGACACACACAAATAAAATTTACAACACCCATATTCTAGGAGGTTACTCACAAGGTATCAATAAGGAATTAGGTGTTGGTGAATGTAGAACACTTTATAAGTTCTCTCAAGATTCTTGGCAAAAATGAGTTTCAAGGTTCTATGGTGGTTGTTCTAAGACTGATCAATCCTAATACTTGGTCATTAAAAAGAACACAAGAACAACAATGAATTTAGAGATATGTTCCCTCACACTTTTTTTGAGTCGTTCTCTCTAAGATGACACACCCACACTCATTGGCAAAAAGAAGAAAGATGAAAATTGGTACAAGAGAAACACACACTCTCTCCTGGGAATGCTTTTTTTCAACTAACAGAGACATAAGATTTTGTTAAATCATGAAGTTATGATTTAAATCAAAGAGATACTTAAAATGAATTTAAATTTGAAAAAAAGAAAAGAAAAGAGAAATAGGCCATGATTCAAGTCATGTACACCTCATGATTTGACTCATAAAAGTTGTGATTCGAATCACACCTTTCTAAGATTCGACTCAAATGAGGTAGAACCAAACCCCACCTTTCATGATGATCTCACACATGTATGACTCAAATCATACAACCTTACAGCCTTGGGTCAAGTGTTATAATTTGTGATTCAAACAATACTTATGATTTTGACATAAAACCAATTGCTAGGCTTTAAAAAGACACAAACATGGACTCACAATAACTAAGTCAACAATTCAAGAGGTTTCTCAAATGTACAAGGACTTAAATAGCTGAATCGAACGAACACGAATACAATATATTATTCCAAGTGAATTACAATAGCAATGGTACAACAACAATACAAATAATTCACATAGTGAATAGGATACAAACAAGCGATAAATCAAGTAATATATTATACACACAAATCAGTAAACAATTAAAATTAAAAAGCGATACGGATGATTACTGTAATTTCAACTATTAGCAAGTTCACATCAAGAATCACAAGATTGGTGAACCAAGTTAAGGAATGTGGGGAGACAATCACTAAGAAATATGAGGTTGCTAAAATCTTGAGATCTTTAACATCTAGATTCGATAACGTGGTAGTAGCAATCAAAGAGCTCAATAATCTTTCAATGATGAGCATAGAAGAACTGCAAAGTTCTTTTGAGACTCAAGAGCAAAGAATGGAGGAAAGGAATAATGACAAGGCAAAGGTTGAGATTGCTTTGCAGACCTGTTTCATTGGAAGATATAAGAAGGTGAAGGAAAAATGGTCCATAAATATAGATTAAGGAAACTGTCAGAAGTGGAAGGTAAGGGTGTTCGCGATGCGGCTTAGGTCGATTTTGAGGTAAAACACACCTGATCCAAAGATGAATATACTTCCGGTTCAGTTCAGTTTTTAATGATTGGTTAAAAATTATTATCAGATCCAATTTCACGGTTTAATTTATATCGGTTTTTAGATATCCATATTACAAAGGTGACAACAATAGAGAAAGAGGTGGAAGGAAGAAAGTTGATAAGAGCAATGTCTAATGCTACAATTTTCTGGATTTTGGACATTGCATTAATGAATGTAATGTGAGCAGGAAAGATTCACAAGAAGCTAAAGCAAAGTTTGTAAGGTAGGAGGATAATGATAAGAACACATTGTTGATGGTGATAAAAAATAGCACATAATACAGCAATAATCAATTACCATAGAGTTGTAAATGATTACTAGATGTGAGAGAGGGTGGTGGTAACTGATTACCAGCCCACATTAACCGATTACCACCATTGGAAAATGTGATGGTGACTGTGAGAGAATATGAATCGATCAATGATATTATTCTGGACCGGCCAAAGGCCCAATGGCTAGGTGATCAAGGTGAATGTTATCCAATCTCTATTGTTCTAAGAGTTTGCTAAAATATACAATCTTCCCTGCACTGGTCATATCTACAATAAAATAGATCAAGGTGATGATTATCCAATCTTAATAGTTTGGAAGTTTTGGGATCCTAATTGTATTTTTTGTGAATTTATGTGCTTGCAGGCATAAGCTGTCAATTAAATTGGATGAAGTCCACTTATGGCATTTGTCAAGACATCTTTTAAAGAAGATAACTCCATTAGTCAAATGACTTTTAGATGTTAAGAGTTCTCTGTGTCAAAGGATAAATGGGGATTCAATAACAATTGTCCACTATTTTTTGATGATGACATTTGAAGAAGATATCTCAAATCTCATTAGTCAGATGATTCAAAAATTCAGTAGTAGTGATAATCAATCATTAAATCATGCAGTGAATCTTAAAGTCTGAAAGAGAAAAAATATGAAAGCTAACATGATCATACACTCAACGTTTTAGGGTGATCAGTTTAGTTGTAAAAGGTCAAGAATAAATCTTGAAGTACTAAAGCAATCACACACATAAAAGTTTTTCAAGTCAACTTTAAAATTTCACAAAATTTATTAAAAACATAAAAAAAAACTTATATGAAATTGATTAAAAACTATTTCTAATCAATTAAGAAAGATTAGACATTGTCTAATCGATTAAAGACTTGCTCTAATTGAAAGACCTATTAGAAAAATGTTTTTAATCAATTAAACTTAAAATTTTAAATATCTCTCACGAATATCTAATAAAGCAGTCTATTTTTAATAATTCGAACAGTGTAAATGCCAAAAGAAAATTCTGTAAATGAAGAGGGACAAAGTCCAAAATTATACACTAACTATTCTTTTATAGGAAGTTTCTCTCATATCAGCAATATACATTTTATACACCTCCCTAGGACAAGCCTCTCGCCTAGGGCTGTTATCGGTCTGGTCCGGTCCTGATATTTGCTATCTCGAGAACCGGATCGAAATAGTAATCGGGAAAATTCAGACCAGACCGAAATAGTGATTGACTATTTTTTTGAACAGAAACCAGACCGTTACTTTGGATATCCGACAAAAGTATCCGGTAAATATCTAATATAGTATCTATTTTTGGCATCAGATAAAAAAATCATTCATTCCCAGACTGAGTAACATTTCAACCGGTTCATTGGTTCGGTTCTCGGGTGATTTTCCGGTTCCATAGGTCCAATAAGAGTCCTACTCTGGCCTATGAATACATTGATCTTTATTTATATCTATTTTTACCAATCCATTAACACACACTTGTTTGGAATGCAGAGAAATAGGAGAGAGACCAGAAAAACGTGGGTCCCACTCCTTTTTCTAATCTCTTCTCTTGTGCAGAGAAATAGGAGAGAGACTCTACCTTACCATTTATACCCTTTATCCTTATGTTTTGTATTGTGAGTGGTAATGACAAATTGAGACTAAGATGCTCTAAAAAATTAATAATGTGATACTGAAATCATTGAAAACAATCTTTAATTTTAACAAAAAAATATACCGAAACCACCACTTTAACATAATCAAAATATTAATTAATTAATTAATTAATTAATTAATTAAAAATTAAATATTACAACAACTCCATAAAGTAATAATATAATTAATAAATAAAATTATACTAACAAATATTTTTTAATATTTGTTTTTTATTTTTTTATTATAAAGAATAAATTTTTGAAAAGGATGTTTTTGTCGGATCATAAAATCTTCAAACTTCTCTCTTCTCTATTTCTCTAATCTTTCTCTTATACCAAACAATACTTTAAATCTTCTCTATTTCTCACATATTTCTCTCTTCTCTTACTCTCTCTTATCTATTTCTCTCTTCTCTATTTCTCTTTACAACCAAACACACCCTAAGAGAAGTTGTGAAGAGAAAAGTAAGTAAGAGAGAATGAGAGAAGAGAGAAAAATGTGAAAAATAGAGTAGATTTGATGTATTGTTTGTTATAAGAGAAGTATGAGAGAAATAGAAGAGAAATAAGTGTTAAGATATTTTAAAAATACTAAAATACTCTTAATTTAAAAAAATTTAGTCAAGATTAATTTTATTAAATTATTAAATAACGTTAATTAGTTTCATACTCATTTAAATAATAAAATTAAATTTAAAAATTATTAATATATAATTAAAATAACACATAATTATTTATAGTAAAAAAATATTTTTAAAAGAACACATTAAAATATTTTATAATTATTAAGTTGAAATGTAGAAAATGATGGTAATCTTGTAAATTTATATAATTAGCACAAGTTATCCTTGTTTCTTCGCATATGAGAGAAGAAATAAAAAGTAGGTGGGTCCCAGCTATTTTTCTCTATCTCTTTTAGGGTGTGTTTGACAGTGAGAAGAAGGTGTGAAGAGAGAAGTAGATGAGAAAGAGTGTGAAAAGAGAGAAATAAGTGAGAAATATATAAGATTTGATGTATTGTGTGGTATTAGAGAAATATAAGAGAAATAGAGGAGAAAGAAGTGTGTTGAACTTTTAAAAAGACCAAAATATCCTTAGACTAAAAGCATATAATTTTATTATTATATTTAAATTTAATATTTATAGAAAACTGAATATAAATTTTATTTTAATTTAATTAAAAAATTAAAAAAATAAGTAAATAATATTAACTAAATAGTATTATTGCAAAACAATTTGTGTTTTTATAAAGAGAAAATGGGTGATGCACTACCAGTGTAAAAAAGTTTTACACTGTCAACCAATCACAACCATGAATCAAGATAAATCAGATTTTAATTTTTAAAAAATTTATATGACATGACAAAACGATTTGTTTCTATTGGATGACAGTATAAAACTTTTTTACACCGTCAGTGCACTACCTTTAACCTCTTTTATAAATACAAAAAAAGTTAGAATTAAATTATAATTGATCACCACTTTTATATATTAATTTATTTTGTCAAATAATTGAAAAATGTGAAGAGAGAAGGACAGACTTGGAAAAAGCTTAACTCTCTCATCTTTCTTCGCACGCATGAGAAGAAAAGAAAAAGCATGGGGTCCACATAATTCTACTCTTTCTACTCTGTGCCAAACAGAAGAATAGGACATTTCTTCTATACTTCTTTCTTCGATATCTCTCTCGCCTTTATCTCTCCTCAAACTAACAGACCGTTAATTCTTTGGTAAGCCAAACTGAAAAAATGCTACGTTTTTTCGCTCTTTCTCTCGCACCAAATTCTCTCGCATGCATTTCATTCAAAACAAGCAGACCCTAATTAATAAAAATAAATTTACTCAGCTCAAATTGAATAAACTTTAACAAACTAATGTCTGCCCCCACGTGGTAGTTCTTCATTTTGATAGCCTTGTACACTTCACTTCTATCTAGTCCACCTGAATCTCCAGCCGATCAAGACAAACTTGTTCCTGTGACCTAATTTGTTGATATTCTAAACAATTTAATTCGAGTCTTAGATAACACGTCGAGTTAATTTGTTGATAAAAGTTTACTATTAAAGTTTTGTCATATATATTCATGATTGATAGTCATGGAAGGATAGGTGTTGTTCCTATCTTCTTTCGTCATTTGTACAAAAATTTAAAAATAATAATACTATTGTCATATGATGATGGATGTCTAGATTAGATATAGATATTGTTTCTATCTTCCACATCACAGTGGTCGTTGTCAGTGACTCACTATCAATAATTCAATACTTAAATGCTAAACTCAAAACCTAACAAAGGGCCCTATTTCCATATTGATTACTATTCTATATTAAAATAATTTATTTTTCAATCTAGGTCAAATTTCAATTTAATTAGTCCAGTCCTTTACTAAATATTCAAGAATCACTTTTAATTGCAAAAAACAACCTATTATAAATGCTCTAACATTACTTTATAAAAGTAAAATACATGTAAGCCAAACATTATTTGCTTTTAGAATAAGATGATGATGATGAATACTACTATTAATTTATTAGAAGCACTTTATGAATTCTATGGGCGCGCAAAACACTCTCCGGCTCACATTAGTATGGCCCATAGTAAAAACCGGATATCAATCTCTTTCTCCCATAATCAATTATACAAATTTGGATAAACATACCGAATAATAAGGACAAAACATAACCATTTTCGTTGACCACTGTAGCCTCATCCTATCCGTACACGTTTACTAAATCAAACAAATCCAACGCTAAATAACGCAACTCCACCGTAGAGCACTAGTTTACAGCGTCGTAGCCGATTCCAAGATCCTATTTTTCAGTTTATTATGAAAATTTGTGTTGGGAACAATAATAACCTTGTAACCATTTTCAAGTTACAGAGAGAGAGAGAGAGTAATGGCAACAATGCAAGAGTGTCCAAGGAGTCCAGAAGCGAAACTTGGGATGCGAGTGGAGGATCTATGGGATGTTCAAGAGGCACAATTGAGTCCTACTGAGAAGCTCAACGCTTGTTTTGAAAGCATCCCTGTTTCTGCTTTTCCTTTACCATCTTCAAACCAAGGTTGTTGATTCTTTGTGTTTTTCTATGGTTCTGTTTTTTGTGTTTATTTGTTTGTTTATTCTGAGGGTGTGGAATTTGTGTTTTGTGTTTGTTTAGAAGTTGAAATAAAATCGGATGCTACTTTGGCTGAGGCTGTGAAAATATTGGCACATCATAATATTCTGAGTGCACCGGTGGTGGATGTTGATGCACCTGAAGATGCTAGTTGGATTGATAGATATATTGGGATTCTTGAGTTTGCTGGAATTGTTGTGTGGATTTTGCATCAGGTTAGATACATATGTGTTGCATGTCTATTCAATTACAATCAGTTTTGTTCTTTCTGTCTTATATCAATTTGAGATTTTGATGTTTTTTGTTGGTAGATGGATGATTTGATTGTTGCACTTGCTAATATGTATGATAGTGTTTTCAATTCGATTATGGAGCGTGTGTTTGGTTCTGCTGTGAAAAGAATTGATTTTGAATTAATTGATTATGTAATATAGTGAATTGAAGGCAAAGTGATTTTTGTTTGGATAAATTTATGTAAAAGTGAGTTGCCGTAAATTTCAATGTTAAAATTACGTTTATAGTCAAAAGGTACGGATTCTAGCTTCAAGTAGAACCAATTTTAGAAGTAGAATCAATTTTACTTTAGAAGAATCAAATAGCTTAAAATCATTCCAAAATCAACTCTACACCTCTAGATTTGCGTTTGGCTATTCCAAAAGCTAAACCAAACATACATGGAGTATTTGAAAGTGGAAGTAATTTAAAAAAAAAATGATTATGGGTGTGTTTGGGTTGGCGGTGAACATAATTGATTCTAGGAGAATTGAGTTTGAAAGAATTGATTTTAATAGAATTGAGTTTAGCAAAATTGATTTATGTTCAAATACATTTATGTAAAGTGAGTTGAATAATAAATTGCAGTGTAAAAATCACCCAGAATCAATTCTGGAGGTAGAAGCTACAAATTCTAGCTTCAAGTAGAATAAATTATGGAGGCAGAATCAATTCTACTTTTGATAAAACAAACATCTCAAAATCACCCGAGTCAATTCTATCAATTTTACACCTCTAAAATTGATTATGGGTCTTCCAAAAGCCAATCCAAACATGCTAATAATGCCTGTTATGTTGAAGTAATTTTCTTACATGCTTCACTTTCATACTAAGCCAATGTGATAATGTTCTTGTGACAGTCTGAACCTGCATCTCCTAGGAGTCCATCCACTCCAACCAGTGCAAGTGCTATTGCAGCCAAGGCAAACGGAAATACTTTTGCTCTTGAACTCGAAGCCTTAGGCCTTGGATCTGCTGCGACAACTTCAGGAGATTTTTTCGAGGATCTTACTTCTTCTGAACTTTATAAGAACACCAAGGTTATTTCGCCATTCTTCTTCGAGCTAGTAATTTGTTTTGTATTTTGTTGTATTAGTTGCTAACTTTTTTTGTGAACAGGTTCGGGATATTTCGGGGACATTCCGATGGGCTCCGTTTCTTGCTTTGGAGAGATCAAACTCATTTCTAACCATGCTCTTGTTGCTTTCTAAGTACAAGATGAAGAGTGTTCCTGTTGTTGATTTAGGAGCTGGTAGAATTGATAACATTATCACACAAGCCGCCGTGATTCATATGATTGCAGAATGCGCCGGACTTCAGTGGTTTGAAAATTGGGGGACGAAAAAACTCTCTGATGTCGGTCTTCCTCTTGTGTCACCAAAACAAATCATCAAGGTGTGTATCTTATAAGCTCTCATTTCATTGAACTGTGTCAAGCATGAATTCTCCACAATTTGAGTGCATACAGAGAAAAATGATTTCCCGCGGTCCTTTAAATTTGCATAAATATACGGCAAATGCTCTGAACTGCTTGTTGATCTTGATGAACTTCACAATGGACTATTTCCTTCTTCAGGTTTATGAGGATGAACCGGTACTTCAAGCATTTAAAGTGATGAGGAAAGAGAGGGTTGGAGGAGTGCCTGTCATCAAAAGAGGCGGCAACACGCCAGTTGGTAATATCAGCTTGAGAGATGTTCAATTCTTGCTAACGGCCCCAGAAATCTATCACGATTATAGGTATATCATCACCAACATTTTAAATTGTGATAACAGTTGCATCACAATCCTAGATATTGGTTTCAGGGACATGCAAACCTTGTCCCGCGTCTTAGACTCTAGTTGCAGACCTTTTACTAAAACTATGGTCGCCACATTTAATCTGATAAAATAGGCTTGTCTAGACTGCGTCAGCGATATCTTATTTCTCTCTTCGGCTTTTCTTCTCTATCTGTTTCGTTACTTCGCACACTCATTGGATGTTCTCACACCTTGACAGGGCTATTACAGTGAAGGATTTTATGACTGCTGTTCGCAGCTACTTAGAGAAGAATAAAACCGCATTCTCAATGTCATGCGAATTCGTTACATGCAAAATGGACTGTACTGTCAAAGAGTTGATTCAATTACTTGACAGAGAGAAGATTCATAGAGTCTATGTTGTGGACGACAACGGGGAACTTGAAGGACTAATCACGCTAAGAGATATCCTCTCAAGACTAGTACATGAGCCCCGTGGCTATTTTGGCGACTTCTTTGACGGTGTTCTCCCTCTACCTGCTAACAGCAGGGTTTAACAGACAGTAAATACAAGAAGAATAATTTGCTCTTGCAACGATTTCTTTTTTTGTTTTTTTTTTCCAATAATTCTTGAGTGAAGAAGAAAAGTAAAAAATATGTATTTATCTTGAGTATTGAAGATGTGTACCTAGGTTTTTGTAATGTGTAGGCAATTTGCAAGTTACTTGAACCTGTTTTAACTAACGTTAGAATGGGACTTTATCTACTGTAAATTCTGGTGTAACCACAAGTTCTGTGAAATTTTGAGTTGTTTCTGTTCGTGATTGTGATCCTTTGTTATGATTTGAAATAGTACACATAGACATAGTGCAAGTGCAAATATGCATTTCTGTTTTGGCCATTTATGGATAGTGTAAGTGCAAAGTAATTGCAATTATGAAATCAACATGGGTTGCAACAGCCTCTATTGCCAGCAGCAGCACACATGACAATAATTTCAAAAATTGAGAAATTGAGACATTCATTCCAATTCACAACTGCTATATGAACAACACCCAAGAATCACATACTAACAATAACATAAAATTTACAATAATCAGACCTTATCCCACTAAATGGGCTATATGAACAACACTCAAGAATCACATACTAACACTAACAAATAAGATTTACAACAATCAAACCTTATCCCATGGGTTAGTTACTTGAATCAAGTTTTGCCATGGTATTTTATTTAAAACCATATTTTTATCCTAATTATTAATCTCAAGATCAGTTCTTAAAAACTTCTTTTATAATTTTTATAGTTCTTTCTCTTCTTCTAATTGTTTGACTTATCTCCATCTAATATATTCTTCTTACCACAGAAACTAAAAAAGTCTTCTCTTTACATGTCCAAATCACCTAAATCTATTTCCACAATCTTTTCTACTATAGGTGTTACTCCAACACTCTAGTATTTTATTGATATTTTTATCTTGTCTAGTCTTACCACACCAACATCTTCATCTCTGCTACACTTACTTTATTTTCGTGTTAATTACTTTATTTCCGTGTTGATTCTTAATCGCCCAACATTTTGTCTCGTACAACATCGCATGTCTTACCGCAATTCGATAAAAATTTTCCTTCAGCTTGAGTGGTACCTTTGCGTCACATAAAACACATGAAACCCTTCTCCATTTCAGCAACTCAGCTTGAATTCGATGATTTACATTCCCT